>NW_019942809.1:90475-167617 GCF_002910315.2 Salvelinus sp. IW2-2015
AGATATAGCCAACCCACCATATGACCATCCTACAGTATGACCAATTAAACTCTCAGGCCATCCCAACAAAGAAGCAGTATATTGACCAATACAAACCCAGCTTATACTACTCCGCCCTCGTGAGAGAGACTCTTCAACTACAAGGGTTGTCATTGTGACCCTACACTCTTAGAAACAAGGGTTCCAAAAGGGTTCTTCGGCTGTCCACATAGGAGAACCCTTTTTGGTTCCAGGTAGAATCCTTTTCGGTTCCAGGTATATCCCTTTTTGGTTCCATGTAGAACCCTCTGTGGAAAGGGTTCTGCCTGGAATGAAAAGGATTCTACCTGTAGCGAAAAATGGTTCTTCAATGGGTTTCCCTATGGGGGCAACTGAAGAACCCTTTAAGGTTCTAGATTTCACCTTTTTTTCACTGGCCTTTCCCCTGCTGTGTATCTATGGTATACCCCCTTTGTGTACAATGTATTGGCAAATATCTTACAGTGGTTTGCTCAATTAGGAGTAGTTCTTCTGACTGTGTTGTGGAAGTGTTTGATAGGTTTGTGTGACTGTGTCTTTCTCTCCCCCCAGGTGAGGTTTTGTGGGTGAACGTGTGACATCATGGCTCAGGTGCTGCACATGGACCCCAGCTTCCCAGGAGGTATGGTCCTAACTCTACTCTTTCTATTTCTTAACATCATAATACTGAATCATCTCCCACAAACTATCATGTGAGTGTATAATCTATTTCTCATGTAGGGACTGTTTCCCAGACACAGATTAAGACCATAAAGTAATTTCAATGGAGTTTCTCCATTGGGCATGCTTTTCAGTCCAGGATTTAACCTAATCGGCCTTGGCCTAAAGTGTTTAACATCCAAAATAACTTAGGTTGATCTAAAGTCTTTAGATATCTTAAACCAATCAAGGTCTGGCTATAAACGACTACTTTATTTATCAAACTTTGTTTCTATCTAATTTGTGTAGCTACTATTAGAGTGCATACCCAAGCACTCAGTATCCCCGAGAGATAATGCTATTTTCTGAAGTCTGAGTCCGAGATTAGATGGCAGATTTCCGCTTGTTTTAACTCTATTTCCTGTTCCCTGCAGGGAAGCTTACCCCGTCCGCTCCCCCCTCCCTGCACGGGAAGGAGCAGGAGGCGCCCTACTCTGTGGAGACCCCCTACGGCTACCGTCTGGACCTAGACTTCCTCAAGTATGTCAACGACATCGAGAAGGGAAACACCATCAAGAAGGTGCCCGGTCAGCGCCGGCCCCGCTACGGGTCTCTCCCCCGGGGGTACGGCTACACAGGCTCCTGGTGGACCTCCACAGAGTCCCTGTGCTCCAACACCAGCCAGGACAGCCGCCAATCATCCTTCTCCTACTGCGCCCCGGGCTACCACCCACACARCTCCCACTCCCAGAGGCCCAGCTTCAGCACGGCCCGGGTGGAGAAGACCCTGCTGGACGCCCGCAGGAARTTGGAGGAAGAGAAAGAAGGGGCCCCCAGGAGGTTCTCCAGCACACTKGGTAGCATGCACAACAGCATGGCCGGATCCACCACCTCCCTGAGCAGCGCCCACAGCTACAACCGCACCCATGGAGGAGGAACGGGCTCCTTCACCCCCATGAGCTCCGGCCTGTCCACGCCCGTGTCGCCCACCCCGGCCCACCTGCAGCATGTGAGAGAGCAGATGGCGGTGGCTCTCAGGAAGATCCGGGAGCTGGAGGAGCAGGTGAAGACCATCCCTGTGCTCCAGGTGAAGATCTCTGTGCTGCAGGAGGAGAAGAGGCAGCTAAGCGTCCAGCTGAAGAGTCAGAAGTTTCTGGGACACACCCTTGGCTTCGGCAGAGTGGGCCGGCCCCGAGGGGAGCTCTACATCGACATCCCAGAAGAGGAGGTGAGCTCTGGAGCTGGAGCCACCACCAGGGTTGCAGCAGGGCCTCTGTCCCCCACCACCCCCACCAGTCCTGAGGGCTCCAGGCCACAGGCAGACTCAGGCTGTGAGATTGAGGACACGGTGATCGTGGGTGGAGCGCGGCCGGCTGGGCAGAGGGAAGTGCGTACCATTGGGGTGGGACCAGAGGAGGCGAGGGGCAGCCAGCAGGTGGATGTGGGCATTGGGGTGMAGGAGCAGGACMTGGGGCTGGTGCCRGAGACAGAGGCCCTGAAGAGCCAGGTGGGCCAGCTGGAGGGCCAGCTGAAGAGGACGATGCAGGAGCTGCAGGCTGCCCAGCAGCAGGTGCAGGCAGCTCARAGGGAGAGGCAGGCTCWGGCCCCCCAGGCAAACCACTCGGTCAGGGCCACCAGTCTGAGCTGGCAGGAGCAGCAGGGACGCAGCCTGCAAACGGTAGTCAGCTTTACCCAGCAGCCCCATCACCGGGCGCAGAGGACTGTGGGAATCCAGGTGTACACGCTGGAGCAACCAGCCACTGTGGTAGGGGTGGGCACGTTGCTCCGAGCAGAGGGGTGCAGCTGCCCCTCCCTCCCTCCAGGTGGTACAGTCCTGGAGGGAACCCACAGAGGACATGCACAGGCCCTGGGCCCAGAGGGTAGGTCTGACTTCAGTGATAAGTGACAAGTGATATCAAATTAAATGAAGTAGGTTTAAATGGTAGTCTAGTGATTAAGAGCGTTGGGCCAGTAACCTAAAGGTCACTGGTTCAAATCCATGAGCCAACTAGGTGAAAGATGATGTCGATGTGCCCCTGAGCAAGGCCCTTACCCCTATATGCTCCTGTAAAATGTACAAATGTTCTCTATAACAACTAGTTGTTAGGTTGAAAAACCATGTGTTTTCTTTGATTGTTGATCCCTTCCATCTTTTGTCCTCTTCCTTCCCATTCCTCTAGATGCAGCTGTTGAGCTGCCCATCGCCATCTCCTCCAAACAGGTCCGAGAGGTCCTAAGAAGTGAGCTGTCCACCTCTGTGCCTGTCAATAATCCTGCCATCGCCATTGACACCATTGGTAATCGGATGGCTTTGCTGCATCTGAATGAAGGAGAGACAACCCAGCACACTACCATTAACACCGTCCAGTCTCAAGAAGACCCACCAGGTAGCTATGGACCGTACGACTCCTTACCTTAACCCTCCCGCTGACTGTCCCTGACGTWACATAACATTGTGGCAACATTGGGTCTTCTCTCCAGCTGCAGGAGCCTCTCCCCAGACCGCCCTGAGGTCCATTATGAAACGTAAGGCAGAAGGAGAACCTGGCTCTCCATCCACCAAGAAGAACCTGCAGTTCACTGGAGTCAATGGAGGGTACGTGTGTTATTGATAGTGTATGACATTGCTTATGTGTAACAGCGTATTCATGTTACACTACAGAGATGGTGAGTTGACGTGTGTGATAGATCAGTTCTGTCCTGCAGGTATGAGTCCACCTCCTCAGACGACAGTAGCAGTGAGAGTTCAGARGAGAGTGATGCCAGTGAATATCATGAGACCACAGAGAAACTCCCAGAAGCACCAGAGTCTGCAGCGGGACAGCACCAGCAAGCAGCAGSAGTCCCAGTCTCCTCCACAAGGCTAGAGCATGCCACCCCGCTCCCAGCCACTRCCGTCCAACCACCAGCCTGCGAACCTGCCTCTGAGCGGAGCACCAGCCAATCAGCAACCATAAGCATAGGACTGCAGCATGTAGCCACCTTATCACCAGCCTTGAACACTGCCGTGCAGCAATGTGCCTCTGACTCTGCCCCCACTGAGACTACCTACCCGTCTCCAGCCAATGACTGTGTCCGTCAGGGGAGTATTGTTCAATCATYSGTCCCAGACCCCATCCCTCAGGAGTGYACCTCCATAAATACTAGCACTGAACCCACTACACCTGAGCAGTGCACCGTGCAATCAGCTGCTACCTGTTCTGCACCCCCCAAGCCACCCAGATGCCAACCAGAAGCCACTAACCCGGAAGTAAAGCAGGGTGTCACCCAATCAAGTTCCACTGATGTCACCGTTCAGCTAGATGCCATCAAATCACAAACTACTGACCTCGCCCCTCAGCATTGGGCCACCCAATCGTCAGCTACTGAACAAAGCTCCCAGCAGAGGAGAGTCCAATCATCAGCCTCGACACCAGCACCTGGAAACGCCCCAAGTGCTGCTGGAGCAGCCAGTCAAGAAACCAGGTAAACCAGCATAACCATTTAAAAACTCTAATCAGTAGATTCGTCATTCCATTAATGATCTCAAGTGCAGTATGATATTGTGTATGTATGTATATATGTGTGTGTTTGAATTTGCTGTGCTTTCTTTCATCTCTGTCAGACTGGAGTTCAGTGAGAGCCTGATGGCATCTCTCCATGCCCTGCAGAAAGCCCTGGGTGAACCAAATGCTTTCAGCCAGCAAGCAGCGGTATGCTATTATACACATTTCCTCTTTTACTCTGCCCACCATGCCAGTTTAGAGGACTTCATCTGTGACTTGTCATTTCATATAGTCACTTTCTACACGATTGTGTTCATGTAACCGACGGGGATTTGAACTCTGGTCTCCTGCACTTTACAATACCGTGTTATCCCATTAAGCTAAAGCTGTTAGGCCTACATTCATCTGTGTATCATAAACAGTGTGAGTTACTTTGACCAGTCCTGTCTGGTTGTTAGTCTGAGACCGGTCTCTGTGTKTTCCCTCYYCAGAGGACAGCCTACACCATGGTGCTCCAGGAGTGGCTTCGTGTGTCCTGTCACAAGGCAGCTGACACTGCCATGGTCAGGGCCTATATGGATACCTTCTCCTCCGTCTCCCCACAGCTGCTGAAGTTCGTGGTCAATATGGCCGACGGCAACGGCAACACGGCCCTGCACTACACCGTCTCCCACTCCAACTTCCCTGTGGTCAAGCTGCTGCTGGACACTGGTGAGTGACTGGGGGATGTGTGTGTTTACAGACAAGAGAATAGTGGTTTACTTTTATGGTCGACAAGTAAGTGTTTGGTTTGTTTGTATAGTACATGGATCAGCACTGTATGAATGTGTATATCTAACACAGACTTGTGGTCTGCCACAGAGCCATAGATACAATTGACTGTATGTATAACCTTTATGTACTGCATGACTGTTAGTGGAATGGCTTAGGGATATTCCCATAATAAACGTGTCCTGGTCGCTCTCTCCCTGTCAGGCCTGTGTAATGCTGACAAGCAGAACAAGGCCGGGTACACAGCCATCATGTTGACAGCTCTGGCTGCCTTCCACTCTGACAGTGACCTTCACACCGTCCTGCAGCTGCTGCGCACAGGGGATGTGAACGCCAAAGCCAGCCAGGTACACTATGCCCCCTGCTGGACAGCAGGCCTCCCTGCACACAGCCAAGCTCAGGCAGACCAATGACATCCCTCCCAAGCCCCTGACAAAATGGCTATTTCAGCTACTTCAGTTAGATGGCTCTTTTGCATGTATGTTGCTGATAGCTCCACATTGTATCTATGTTCTGATGGAATTAAAATTCTCAAATGATTATGTTGGGCCAGGACATGTCTTTTCTTGTCTCCGATGGTTTTGAAATTTTGTGTAAGAAAAGCTGACTGTTGGTGTTAGGCCAGCTCTTATAACTACTGCCTGGAGTTTTTCCGGGTCAGAAGGTCACACGGTCAAGAGACTGGTAAAACTCGTGGCCTTCCTAACGGGTAACTGTTGTATGTTGTTAGGCGGGTCAGACGGCGTTGATGCTGGCAGTGAGTCACGGGCGAGGGGACATGGTACGGGCGCTGCTCTCCTGCGGGGCACAGGTCAACATCCGCGACGACGACGGCTCCACGGCGCTCATGTGTGCCTGCGAGCACGGCCACGTCGACATCGTTCGTCAGCTGCTGTCTATGCCAGGCTGTGATGTCACCCTCACTGATAACGTGAGTCAACAAGCCTGCTCCCAAACTTCTAGGATTTTACATAGCATTTTACTTAGTGGTTTTCCCACCTCGTTTTCCCTACTCTCTGTCTAACAGTATCTATGAGTCTGTCTCCCATGTCAATACAGCGTCTTTGACTGTTGGTTTTTACTTTCTCTTCTGTCTCTCTATTTTGCTCTCGGCGGTGCAGCTCTGTGCACCAGCTCCCAACCCTGTCTCTCATCCTTCCCTCAGCCTGACCTACTTTGTCTTGTCTTTCTCACCCTGTCTCTCTTTGGCAACCAACCTATGGTTATTATCTCTCTCTCCTCTAGGATGGCAGTTCAGCCCTGTCCATAGCCCTGGAGGCCAGTCAGAATGACATCGCTGTGCTTCTCTACGCTCACCTCAACTTCGCCAAGCCTCCTTCCCCTGTAAGTGTTGTCAAATAGAGAATTTCCGTTAACATTTGAACAAAAACAAACACACACTCATTTGTGGGTACATCAGGTGATGATTTACAATATTGTTTTACCCTCAAGGTATCACCAAAGTCTCCTCTTTTGGGATCCTCTCCCCCCTCTGGTGAAACAAAGTGACCACACTGTTAGATACCTTTTGGCGAATTTAGCAGCACCGCTTCAACCAGCTCCTCAACCATTCCACCACAAGTGTTGATATCTGTGTATGTGTGTGTGTGAGTGTGTATGTGTGTGTGTGTGAGAGAGTGATTGTAATGGTCTTTTTCCTCTTCTCTCTATCTGTTTTCTCTGTATGTACTGTATGTGCACGTCGGCATGAAACCCAGCACTTGACACAATCCTAACGCATCTTTTCTTTAAACAAAAAGGAATTCATTGTGATGCTATACTCACATATAGTTGTTTACGCACAAGAGTCCGTTTTTTTTGTTACAGTGTTGGTTGAAATCAATCTCAGATAATATTCACGTGACAGAATAAGCAATTGCCATTGTAACAGCTCAACACACAAACTCAACTCAGCAATAATCCCACTTAAATTCATTTTGTGTTTTTTATTGCCACTAGATCAGCAAGATTGTATTACTTTACCGTAGTTCATTATTGTAGCTTATTTTTTGTTTCCGTTGAATTTGTTACTTATTACTGTTCAAGCAATATATGTAATTCTATATATCATTGATAATCGATCAGTTGCAATGACACAGTAGGACTATGTTGTGTCTCATCACAATCATTTATGAAATGCATAAAGTCACCCGTATCACTGTAAAATTATTAATTCACCCATATCATTCTAAAACTACAAAATCACCCATTTCATTCTAAAATACACATATCTCTCTGAAGTGTCCTTTATCGATTGTATCAGTCAGCTGATTGGTGCTAAAACAATTCTGATACAGGACTCCAGTTTAATTCAGTACAATAGATCAAGATTTCTACACAACCTTTATTTACCCTAAAGTATTTTTGATAGTGTCTTTTTATTCAATCCAAATTTCACATAGATAACGGTATGGATCTCCAACACTGTTAACAGATGACAAACTTTACACACAGCATTGCTACTTTAGATGTCAGACAGCTAGCTGTGATGAGGCCTACAGCACCCTTATCAGGATACTGTTGTTTGAAATGATGGTCTTACTGGCTAACTTCCAACCACATTTTAGTTGTGGTAACAATTTTTTCAGAATTTTTATCCAAATATCTTCCCCTCATAACAACTCTTTTGTTACACTGTATGTTGTGGTGATCAATTTGAGTGTAAAGTTGTGGTGATCAATTTGAGTGTAAAGATAATAATATGTATTGACCAGACAGATAATTCCCAACAAAAGATTTGGTAACAGCAGCATTATCGTTGAGGTCAATAACAGTTGTAATGTTCATGAGAAGGCAACTAGAAATGGTAGCTACTCTAACTCTCCAATAAAGGTACTACATTTCTGAAATGAAAGATTGTTTATTTTCTTGAATAAAGGTTTTATGAGTGGTTTTACTGAGGGAAGGAGTGACGTGGGGTGGTTGGGTGCTGACTAGGGTGTGTAAGGGGGTAGGCAAGGTTCAAATCCCTGTTCAGTGGTCACCCTTTTTGGATTGGTTGGTAACTAGAAAGTGACAGAATGGACTATGGAACTAATGAAGAATTTGCATTGTAATATAGGTATACCAAAATTATAATAATATATGACATTAWTCTACAGTAGTAGTGATGCATAAAAATATCATTTAAAAATGATTGAAGTCCAGAATACAAAAATACACTGAGTATACCAAACATTAGGGACACCTTCCTAATGTGGAGTTGCCTCACCCTCTGAATGGCACACATCACAATCCATGTCTCATTTGTCTCAAGGCTTGAAAATCCTTCTTTAACATGTCTCCTCCCCTTCATCTACACTGATTTGAAGTGGATTTAACAAGTGATATCAATAAGGGATCATAGCTTTCAGCTGGATTCACATGGTCAGTCTGTCATGGGAAAGAGCAGGTGTTCTTAATGTTTTGTATACTCATTGGTGTCTCAATTTGGATTTGTCTTTTTAAGTCATTTTTCCCCCCACCTTTAATACAGGATTTCCTTCGCAATTGGATTTTATAACGTTTTATATTTGTTTGACTTTCTTTTTTATACAGTTATATTTGTATTACTTGTTCACAACTATAGGTTTACCTACTCGCCACATTTTTTTTTTTTTTTTGCCTTCTGTAATGCTCAGTTTGTATTTTCCCCAGTGGTTTTATGGAGTTTTTGGAAGAAAATAATAAATCACTTCATCGTTAATCTCTCTGGTGTTTTTAGAATCACAGTAGAAACGGGAGCCGAGTCCTCGCTGATTGCCTTTCTTGATCTTCATTACAGACGTGGATGATTTACTCAATTATATACTTCAAAGACGAATTTCCTCTGCCCAATAGGCTATTAGCCTAATCCCTGAAACTATAATCACAATTTAATAAAAGTAGGCTATTAGGCTTACTGCAGTGGGTATTGAACAGACTTGCAGCGCAAATTAACGGTTTGGCAAGGATTTGAATGGAGCATTTCTGCGAGCCAGCTTGTAGCCTAATTGTGCATTATTGACCCACAGAGCGCCGCGTTGCATTTAGTTATTTTAGATTTCTTGGCACCGCTGTTCATGTCTGCCAGCAGACCAGCAGAGGACGCTCGGTAAGCTGTATTTTTTTTTTTTTTACCGTATTTTACCAGTAAGTTGACTGAGAACACGTTCTCATTTGCGGCAACACCTGGATAGTTACAGGGGAGAGGAGGGATGAATGAGCCAATATATAAACTGGGGATTTATAGTGACCAGATGGTTTGAGGGCCAGATTGGGAATTTAGCCAGGACACCGGGGTTAACACCCCTACTCTTACGATAAGTGCCATGGGATCTTTAATGACCTCAGAGAGTCAGGACACCCGTTTAACGTCCCATCCGAAAGACGGCACCCTACACAGGGCAGTGTCCCCAATCACTGCCCTGGGGCATTGGGATATTTTTTAGACCAGAGGAAAGAGTGCCTCCTACTGGCCCTCCAACACCACTTCCAGCAGCATCTGGTCTCCCATCCAGGGACTGACCAGGACCGACCCTGCTTAGCTTCAGAAGCAAGCCAACAGTGGTATGCAGGGTGGTATGCTGCTGGCTTTGTGTTGGAGACCAAACTATTGTTACCCCAATTTCCCTCAAAAACAACAAAAACAAAACCATCAAAAGGGCAGACTTTGGCAAATAACCCAACTCCACTGCGCAATGCAATGCTTAGGCTGCCTATAAACCCCTTCTCAAAATCAAATAGCCTGCTGCCAATGCCAATGCAATCAAATTATTTATTTATATAGCCCTTCTTACATCAGCTGATATATCAAAGTGCTGTACAGAAACCCAGCCTAAAACCCCAAACAGCAAGCAAAGGCCAAAACCTAGKAAGAAACCTAGAGAGGAACCAGGCTATGAGGGGTGGCCAGTCCTCTTCTGGCTGTGCCGGATGGGTCAAAAGCACCCAATTCTCTGTCCAACCAAAGCACGAAAATTGTCCTAAAATACATATGAACTGTGACAACACACACGGGAGTAAATTCCATATATAGCGTTAGAATGACAAACCAATGAAATATGTAGGCTACAGCAGCCTAGAGGTAGGTAAATTGTGGTTTCTTCCCTGTCCTCTCTCTGGCTAATGATGAAGAACTGTAGGCTACATGTGTGCTGGGGAGGCCGGTTGGAGTCTTGGAGCATCCGAACGTATATAAAATGAAAAAATCTAAATGAACTGTGTCTGCATTGATGTTCATAAAAGTCCACCGACCTGCTATTGCGCATTGGAACCCAGAACGATATGTGAACACTTGGCCACCGCAAAGCCCAAGTGCCTGACCCTCCCTGGAAGTTGCCGTAGCCCTGCTTAAGATATTTAGCCTGTGTTGGCTATTGGTTTAGACGCAGGGCATAGGGTGGCGCACAATTGGCCCAGCGTCGTCCGGGTTAGGGGAAGGTTTACCCGGGGTAGGCCGTCATTGTAAAATAATCATTTGTTATTAACTGACTTGCCTAGTTAAATAAAGGTTAAATGTTCTAGCTTGGTAGGCTATGTCGTGGTGGGAAAATTGAAATGTATATTGGGCCAAGTTGGAAGTAATAATGCATTTAGAGTATAGTTTTTTGAGATACAGTACATAAATACACCACACCAAAAGCATGATTTTATGGCTGTTTTGAAACGAATTTCCTGCAATTCTACGTAGTAATGATTTATGAGATCACTGACCATCTCGAATCCCACCGTACCTTCTCCGCTGTGCAATCCGGTTTCCGAGCCGGTCATGGGTGCACCTCAGCCACGCTCAAGGTACTAAACNGCCTTCCATGCATGCACCAAAATAGCATTCTGATATCACCACTAAAATGACATCACCATAGACTCCAGGCCGAGCCGAGTTCAACGGGATGCCCCGCTTGACCGTAGCTCGCTCGGTCTGAGCGCAGCCACCGTGACAAGAAAATGACCCTTGACCTACATTTAAAGTCTTTTGCTCTTGGGATGTCATTGTCATCCCATAGGAACACATTGACTGCATTCAACCTGAAGCCTATGTGGGTTATGAATGTCTTATGAACCTGTCTTTGATGACAATCCATCAGGCCACTATGAGGTCTACCTGTGTCGATTCTAAACTACCTGGACAAACCGGAAGTGGTTAAAATCCCCCTAAAAGGTGTCCATGCTATACATGACTTGCAATTTTGAAAATCACTGCATTCAACCCTATGTAGATCAGTCAATTCTTAACATATAGACTTAAAATTCAGGATTCTGTAACAGAATACCCCAATCAAGATATGTGTTTACCTATAGCTTCCTGTGCCAACAGGAAGTGCCTTAAAATGGTGTCATGGGTGCTGTTTCGAAGGGTTAAAAAGGTCAGAACTTTTCAAAACTTCATTTGTGTGATTAGACAACCCTCATGAAGTGTAAATCAGTCATTTCTCTAAACATATGTCAAAGAAAAGCTCTCTCTCACATACACACACACACAAAGCAATGATGGAGTGAAAAAGTACGGTGCTTAAAGACACACAGAGCCGACAATGGCATTCCTATTATCTCTAGGCCGTGCCGAGTTCAACGAGACGCCCCGCTTGACCGTAGCTCATTCGGTTTGACCGGTGACCGCAGAAAAGTAATCTGATGTAGCCCACTCTGAGCATTATTAAATGGAAAAATACAGAGTTTGGTCATATGCTGACAGCATGGGAGGAGTTTGGGGGGGGAGTTTAAAAGGAGAAGAGAGATTTTTTTTCTAATTGACTGCATTTCACCTGTGGCTGACAATCAGAGGAGTGCAGGTTGTTGTAAGAAGGATATTCTAGAGTGGTGAGGAGTGTTTATGAGTATCAATTAAGCAGCCTGAAACAGTGTACTTTCTGTATTGCTTAAGGGATTGTGTTAAGTTTTTCATTTACAGTTTTTTCACTTTTCAATAGCATAGAATAGTATAGATGGCTCCTGTGCGCTCATGTCCAATTTGCTATAAGGCTGTGATTGGCTTCAGTCAGCACCTTAGGTATGTACACCATGTGAGGAACAGTGAGGAAAGGATAATCCTTTGTAATTGGCAGTCGGGCCGTGTCAATGTCAGGCAGGAGCAGTGTCCAGTGTTAGGATGCTCCACACATCTCAGCAGACTAGACCGGCATATGGACACCCACTCAGAGCTCAACAGAGGACAGAGGAGACGGGTTTTAGACGACCTTAAGAGACGGCTGACGATGGAGAGGCTGGCGGCGTTGAGGGCATCGATCCCTGCCATCCCACTGGCGACAGATTTTGATATTGTGGAGACTGCAAGGAAAGAACAGGAGGAGGAGGAGGCAATGTATTGTTCACAAACAGAAGCAGAGGAGGAAGTGGACTGCAAAGACGATTCCTGCCACTGCCAGAGACTGAAGAAAGCTGTGCAAGAGAGGGATTATGCACTGACTATGAGAAGTGAGACCAACACATCACTTAAAGAGGACAACCTGAAGTTGATCTCTGCATTACATAGAGTGAGGAAGAAGTACCAGCTGCTGAAAAGGCAGATGGGGATTGCCAGTGTGAGTCCAGCAAAGAAGGCCCTCAACTTTCAGGCAGACACAGACACAATAGAGGAGCTGCAGCAGGACCAAGCGACAGGTTCAGGGGACCAGAGAGAGGAGCCTACAGTGTCAGGATCTAGCTGCAAACTCATCTTCCCGGGCTCTGCTATGAGTAAGTACTGTTTCTTCAAATAGTGGCAAGAGTTTGTGTTTGAAAATAATAGGATAAACCACCTGACTGATTCATGTAGCCTCATGAGATTGTAATTCTAGTATAAAATGTTATGTTTTTTTCATTAGGTGTGTTTATCGAGGGATTCAAGAAGACCTGTGAAGGCCCCAATCCAAACTATAAGCTAAGAGAAAATTGTGCCTCAAAAGGTCAAGAGGGTGACACAATTTCTTAACTACATGGCGAAGAATGAGAACTACCAGTCCTCTCTCATTTTCCTGACAAACCATGACAAAATAAGGAAGTAAGCAGAGTTATTTTTTCTCTCTAGTCTCACAAGCATTAATTAACAATACAGTATTTGATTGTGTGTGTGTGTGTTTTTTCAGATGGGTTCAATTCCTCCAGAAGAACAAGGCAATCACCACAGTCAACCACTACACCTTGACTATTGGTGCATTTCTAAAATTTTCTGAGGAGACCCCTCCACCTGGCTGCCGGCTGACCGTGAACCAGTGGAGGGGGATCAACCGGTTGATGAAGGGCATTAGCAGGTCCATGAGAYGGCCAGTTTCCCTTCACCAGGTGAAGGTGAAGGACAACAAGGAAGGCAAGGTGGTGTCCAAGAAGAGCCTGCTGGAGTGCCAGTCTCTAGCCAAGACAAAAATCCCTGAAGTGCTGAGTAAGTTTTTCTCAATCTGTGATGTCACTGTTTTTAAACACTTATAGACGTCAGAGGTGTATAGAGTGCATTACAGAGTGTGATTATGAAGCTGCCTTTTTTTATTTTCATGTTCCCACAGAAACATTGGAAGAAACAAGAACACAGAGGAATCAGTACCGGTTCTATGGGTACCTGTGTGCCTATTTTACCTCCATATATGGCCACAGACCAGGCCTGTATAAGAACATGTTGGTGAAGGAGGTGGAGGAGGCTAAATGTGACCACTCTGGGGTGTATCTGATCAATGTAAGTCTATAAAATACAGCTGGCTGTGTGTATTTGTTTGTTTGGTTGTTTATCTTTGGAAACTGCAGTCGCCGGAGCGTAATGTGTATTTTTGTGGGGGTTTTTGTGTTCAATTTCTATTAGGTGGGGGAACACAAAACGAACAGAGAGTATGGCATGGTCCAGATGTCGCTGACAAAGGAGGAGTACAGTTGGTTTACGGACTTCCTGAAGTTCAAACACTGTCTCTCAGGGGGAAAGAAGGCCCGGCACTTCTTTTTCAATTCAACGAACACGCAGATGAAGAACCTGCCTGCCTACCTGAGGGAGGTGTGGAAGGAGATGGGTCTGCCCGAATGTCCATCCTTCACTGACCTGCGGACCTCCATTGTCACTCACGTAAGTCAGATTAGATAGGAATCTAATTATTGTAAGATCCTATTCCACTGTTGTCCGAAGTAATATCATATATTTGTGTGTGTGTGTGTGTGTCTTACAGGTTAAAAACATGCTCCCGAAAATTGACAGGGAAAGGGTGGCCAACTTTATGTGCCACAACATCCAGACGGCAGACAAATATTATGCCATGAATTTAAATCCGTCCCAAGCAAATGAAACCAGGGAACTCTTTGAGGCTGCATTGAAGGGGGTAGATAACACAGTCGCCGCAGAGAACCAGCCCTCCACCTCAGGAAATATAACGCAGAAGGTGAGAGAGGACGCCCCCCTCTCCGAGGGGAGCACCTCCTCTGAAGAGACAAAAGGTGGTGTACCAGGAGTCTGGCACGTCCACCAGCAACTCGGAGGAGGAGGATGAAAAGGATGAAGATGAGGAACAGATGGCCAGACAACCTCCAGTAAGATCAGCTATTCTGACAGGACACATTCGATTATCAAAATGTACTTGWAAACTATGTAACAGTCAAGTGTGCATTTATATATCTAATTTCTTGTGTTTGCTCTGTCACCCTCCTCAGGTGGAGATGGAAAACACCCCAAAGAGGAAGAAGATGATCGCCAGGCGCCGCATGGTGGTTGCCATCAGCCCCATGCGACTCTCACCCCTCAAAATGAATAAAAAGTCGCCCCACCACTCCCATTGTCACATTGAAAGGTATGCGCAAACTGAACTCCAACAAATCCCGACTAAAAAATGCCATTGCCTCAAGGAGGTTAAAGCTGCAGGAGAAGCGAGGGAAGCCCTGATGCAGCTCGAAGGAAGGCCAACAACAGGACTTCCTCTTCCGAATATTCCTATAGATTGTTATAGACTCATTTTACACTGTTCTGATTTTGTGTGGTTTTCTATTTTGGTGTGCTTGTTTAAATTTTAGAAGTGTAAAATGTGTGTAATTTAGTCTGTCTGTTCAATTTTCTATTTTGGTGTGATTGTTTATAATGTAAATGCTTGTTCTGTTTTATTAAATAACTATGAGTAATTCTTTGTTGTGCTTTTTTCAAGGTTTGCATTTAGTTTGTCACTTAATTTGAAAGTGTTGAATATTGTCTGTGAAGGTTGGGAAAAATAATTTGGCTTTATTGGCATGGGAATCATATGTTTACATTGCCAAAGCAAATGAAGTAGATAATAAACAAAGGTGAAATAAACAATAAAGTCCAGCTGTAGACTGTATATATTCTCCCCATAGGAATACATTGCCACATTGACTGCTCCTCTAAATTCAACCTGAAGCCAATGTGGGTTATGAATGCCTTATGAATCTGTCTTCAATGAAAATCCATCGGGCCACTATGAGGTCAACCTGTGTTGATTCTAAGCTTCCTGTGCCAACCCGAAGTGCTTTAAAATGGTGTCCAAGGTGCTGTTTCGAAGGGTTAAAAAAGTCAGATCTTTTCAAAACTTCATTTGTGTGATTAGGTAACCCTCATGAACTGTAAATCAGTCATTTCTCTAAACAGATGTCAAATAAAAGCTCTCTCTCACACACACACACACACACAAAGCAATGATGGAGTGTTAAAGTACGGTGCTTAAAGACACACAAAGCCGACAATGGCATGCCCATTATCTCTAGGCCGTGCCGAGTTCAACGAGACGCCCCGCTTGACCGTAGCTCGCTCGGTCTGAGCGCAGCGACCGTTACAAGAAGACAGAGCAAAATGACCTTTTGACCTCAATGTCAATTTGATTTGCTTTTGGGAGACAGCGAGAGAATCGTTAAGGTTAGAAACACAATTTCACCTCTTCAGGAAACACTCCTAAGGTCCTCCCATCTGTGCAAGCCTATCCTTGACCTTGTGGCATTAACCCTTCATAGTTAAAAGAAGGTGTTTAGATCAAAAAGTTTACAATGACATTTCGCCCCATAGGAATACATTGACTGCAACCTCCAAATTCAACCTGAAGCCTATGTGGGTTATGAAGGTCTTAGGAACCTGTCTTTGAGTGTCAGTCCATCAGGCCATCATAAGGTCTACCTGTGTCGATTCTAAGCTTCCTGGAACAACCGGAAGTGGTTAAAATCACCCTAAAAGTGTTTGCAATACCCAACCTGCAGTTTGAGAGAATGTGCATTCAGCCCTATGTAAATCACTGAGTTCTTAATGTATAGACTTAAAACTCAGGATTCTGTAAAAGCTACTCCAATGAGGATATGTGTTTTACTGTCAGCTTCCTGTGCAAACCGGAAGTGCCATAATATGGTGTCAAAAGGCTGTTTCGAAGGGTTAAAAAAGTTAAACTTTCCAAAACTTCATATTGTGATTAGGCAACCTCTCCTGAACTGTAAATCAGTCATTAGTCCCATCAGATTTCAAAGAAAAATTTACAACACCCTAACAGAAATGATGGAGGGACACACTGAGGGCGTAAGAGGCAGACAGTGCCTGTGGTAGTTACTTTTGTTCCAACTTTTAAATAGCCCTTAGACCTAGAGTTCTGAAAATTTACAAACTGTTCTAGACCTCAGGTCGATTGTGCACGGTGAATTATGTGGCTCTAGAAGGTTCTCGGATCGATAAAAGAGCCTTCGTGTATTTGCCATGTTTTCAATTCATTTTGACCTCAACGAAACTGGCGACGTTTAGAAAAGTCCCAGAGTCTCAAGACTAGTGCATTGAAACCGGCTCGGCCCATAGAGACAAACCCAACAAGCCTGTTCGATTTTGTATTTCTAAAGTATTTAAAGTATTTAAAGAATGCACGTTAAATTTGCAATATGATTCAACACATCATATTGCAAAAGTACAGTGTGTGTATGTTTGCAATATGATTCAACACATCATATTGCAAACGTAACAGTGTGTGTTACTTTTTGCAATATGATGTGTTGAATCATATTGCAAAATAACAGTGTGTGTTACTTTTGCAATATGATGTGTTGAATCATATTGCAAATTTAACGTGCATTCTTTAAATAAACCCTATGTGGGTTATGAATGTCTTATGAACCTGTCTTTGATAACAATCCATCAAGCCACTATGAGGTCTACCTGTGTCGATTCTAAGCTTCCTGGAGCAACCAGAAGTGATTAAATATCACCTAAAAGTGTTTTGCCATACCCAACCATCAGTTTGTGATATATAGTGCATTCAACGCTCGTGTAAAATCAGTCAGTTCTTAACGTATAGACTTAAAACTCAGGATTCTGTAAAAGCAACCCGATCAGGGATAATGTCTTTACCTATAGCTTCTGTGCCAACCGGAAGTGCCTTAAAATGGGGTCATAGGTGTGTTTTGAAGGGTTAAAAGTCAGAATTTTTCAAACTCAATTATGTGATTAGACAACCCTCATGAACTGTAAATCAAGTCATTTCTCCAACAGATGTCAAAGAAAAGCTCTCTACACAAAAACACCACAGCAAAAAAGCAAGGATGGCGTGAAAAAAGTACGGTGTTAAGACACACAAAGGCCTGCCGACAAGGATTCACTATTATCTCCAGGCCGTGCCGAGTTCAACGCATGCCCGCTTGACCGTAGCTCGCTCGGTCTGAGCGCGCGACCGTTACAAGAGAAAACGGACAAAATGCTATTGACCTCCCATGTCAATTTTGATTTGCTTTTGGGAGACAGAGAGAGAACCGTTCAGGTTAGAATGCACAATTTTACCTCGGCACACTCCACGGTCCTACAGTATAAGCCTCTAACCTGATCTTGCAAGTAACCCTTGCCAGTTCATACAACTAATGCGTATAAAGCATGCTTAACACAGTACAATGAAAATGTAGCCCATAGGAAATAATTGAGTGCACTCCTAAATTTCAACCTGAAGCCTTGTGGGTTAATGAATGTACTTACTGACCTGTCTTTGATAACATATCCAACAGGCCATCACTATGAGTCTCACCTGTGTGACTTCTAAGCTTCCTGGAGCAAAACCGAAAGTGGTTACATAACCCTAACAAGTGTTTTGCCATAGCCCACCACGCAGTTGGTGATTTTAGTCGCATCCAACCCTGTGAGAACAGTCAGTTTCTTTAAGTATTAGGACTTAAACTCAGCGAATTCCTAAGAGCATGACCCCGTCAGCATATTCTTTATAACTATAGCTTCCTTGTGCCAACGGCAATGCCTTAACAATGGGGTCATAGGTGCTGTTTCGAATGGTTAAAAAAAGTCACGATTTTCCAAAACTTTAAGTGTGTGATTAGGCAACCTATCGATGAACTGTAAAATCAGTCATTTCTCGAAACAGAGTGTCAAAGAAAAGCTCACACACACACCAAACAAGTCCAACTTTCGTGCACCCTAGGTATATTTTTTTTTAGAGCTTACCAGATCGCCTGGATGAAATTGCGTTTAGGGGGCATCCGGACTTCCATAACCCGCTCTGGAGCACTATTCGACGGAACGAAAATCAAACTGGGTGTTGCCTGAAGTGATCTTATGGAGGTCTTCCAAAAAAGATCAGAAAATAGTTCCCTGTATTTTTTTTCCTGACAAACATATTTTCTTGTTTTTTTATCTCGGTCAATTGGTCTGAGTGATCTTATGGAGTTATTTCCAAAAACCTCAAAAAAATATTCCTAAGTCCAAAACTTTTTCGTGCACCTGTATTTTAGGTATCCAGATGCCTGGATGAAATTGCGTTTAGGGGCATCCGGATTCCAATACCCGCCTTCTGGGAGCACTACGACGGACGAGAAATCAATGGATGTTGGCCTGAGCCGGGATTTACTGAGCGTTTTTCCAAAAAAGTCGAAAATTATTCTGGTTGTTTTTTTTCTGAAAAATATTCTTATGATTTTTTTCATTCGATGTCAATGGGGTCTGGCCTGACGTGATTTATACGGAGGTTTTTCCAGAAAAAAGTAAAAAAAAACAATATCTTTATGTGCATGTTTTTCTGTCCACTAAACGGTTTTAAATGCTTTTTAGGTGTCATCCAGACCGTTCCATGAGGAGCACTATATACGGCCCAATATCAATGTGGGTGCTGGCCTGAGTGATCTTTAGGAGTTTGCGGGGTGATAAGTACAAGTAAACATTTATAAAAAAACTGATGATGGTAAAAATGTGATAAAGTATTTCATACACTTCTTACATGTGTGAATTGGACGTAACAAATACGAAGAATTCAAAAAACGTCCAGAAAGCACTTTTTTATAATGAAATATATGTGTTTTTCCCAACATTTTTAACGATTCTTTGACTTTTAAACTTTTGACTATGACTTCCTATGATCACATTCCAAAATAGCACAAAACATATTCCTTAAAGTACAAGTAAACATGTTCATAAAAATTAGAAGTAAATGTGACTAAAGAGTATTGTTATAAGATTTCTAGTATACATGTGTAAGTCTGACGTAAACAATCGAAAGAATTCAAAAACGGGTCCAGAATGCACTTTTTAAGGGGTGATACGTTTTTTCCAAATTATCTTGACATATTTTTGACTTTTTGACTTTTGACTTTCCTATTGAAATCACATTCCAAATGCCACAAACACACTATTGCTTAAGGCAAAATAACCACATGTCAAAAAAATTTATGTTTAATGAAAAATTTGACAAAAGTATTTTCCTACAGTTCTTCACATGTGTAATTGGACGATAAAAGTCGAAAGAATTTCGAGAAAACGGTCCAGGAAAGCACTTTTTTTATAAGAGGGGGATAAGTTTTTGCCAAAATTATGTCAAAAATCTCAAAAATCTTGACTCTTGGGTCTTGACTTAGCAGTTAAAGTAAAGCCTATAGAAAAAATAAAGAGGAAAACTCAACACGCCCAAACTATAGAATTTTGGGGGTTACACGCTACATTTAGCAATATTGCATTTGCCACCCAACTTTTGGCACGAAACAGCGCCGGTTGTAATATGGAATGCCCACACAAATCCATCGTGTGTATGGTTCACTCGCTCTCTGCCAATAAGTTTGCCATGTTTTTTGATTACAATTAGGGGGGGAGTTCCAAACTATACAATAAGGATATAGCCCTAATCCGCTGAAACTAATAAATCACAATTAATCCAAGTAGGCTATTTAGCCTACTGCAGTGGAGTATTGAACAGGAACACTTGCACGACCAATAACGGTTTTTGGCCCAAGAATCCTTGAATGGAGCTTTCTCGCAGCACAGCTTGTCAGCCTAAATTGTGGCCTGCTTGACCCAACAGGCGCGCGTTGCATTTAGCATGTATTCGTCAATTTCTTGCCGGCGTCCACCTGCATCCTGCCAGCGACCAGCGGGACGCTCGGTCGCTGTACTTTTTCTTTATTTTTTTCCAAAAAAAATAATAACAACAAAAAACTCATGAACAAGTAAAGTCAACAACACATAAATCTATCCAGGTAAGTTGACTAGAGAACACGTTCTCTTTGCAGCCAACGACCTGGGGAATAGTTCATACAGGGGAGAGGAGGGGAGTGAATGAGCCATCTATAAAACTTGGGCATTATTAGGTGACCAGACAAGATGGTTAATTGAGGGCCAGATTGGCGAATTAGCCGGATCAGCCGCGGGTTTAACACCCCTACTCTTACGATAACGTGCCATGGGATCTTTAATGACCGTCAGAGAGTCAGGACACCCGTTTTAACGTCCCCCGACGCACCACACATCTCATACCTGCAAGGGGCAGGATTTTAGACCGAAAGTGCCACCCTCAACACAACTCCGCAGAACAGGCCCAAGCAGGGACGAGACCGCCTGTTGCCTCAGAATCACTGCACACTGGGTTGGTGATATAGACGCAGGTTGGAACGCGCCTGGCCCCTAGCTGCTGAGCCCGACCAACCACTCATTCCGCAATATGGTCCCCATCAAACAAACGGAACTGACAAGGACAAATCAACGGGCATAACTTCAGAAGAGCCAACAGTATATCTCGGGTCGAGTTATGCCTGACTGGCATTTGCTGTTGCGCATATTGTCCTGCGTCCACTATATCCACCTACAATAGGAGCGCACAACATGATACAAGCAACGCATGGCAGCCCAGCTGGCAGATGTGGCAAATAACCCATTCACACTCGCAAGTAATTGCCTTACGCTCGCCTTAACCCTGCTCGATTAATCAGAATATACAGCTGACTAATGCCAGCGGTCAAAATTATTATATGCCTTCATACTCATCTATATTATCACAACGTCTGTCAGAAACCGCTAGGAAGAACTCATATGCAGAAGCCTATGTCCTAACAAGCAGGCACACTCTACTGAAGACTAGGGGACCGGTATGGGGGGTGGCCAAGTCCTCCATTCGTGTCCTGGAAACACCAACCGATCACCAAGCACAAATATGTCGCTAAAAATAACATATGAACTGTGCAACACACACGGAAGTAAATTATCCAGTATATAGCGTTAAGAATTGACAACCAATAACATATGTAGGCTTACAGGCACCTAGAGGTAGGTAATGGTGTGTTTCTTCCCTCCTCTCTCTGGCTAATGATTGAGAAACTGTAGACGCTACATGTGTGCCCTGGGAGGCCGATTGAGAGTCTTGGAGCAATCAAGAACGGTATAATAAAATTGAAAAACCATCTAAATGAACTGGTGTCCCGCATTGCTGTTCATAAAGCCACCGACATCGTCATGGCGACAATTGGAACCAGAACGATATGTGAACACTTGGCCACCGCAAAGCCCAAGTGCCTGACCCTCCTGGAAGTTGCCAGTAGCCCTGCTTAAGATATTTTAGCCTGTGTTGGCTATTGGTTTGACGCAGGGCATAGGGTGGCGCACAATTTGGCCCAGCGCGTCCGGGTTAGGGAAGGTTTACCCGGGGTAGGCCTCATTGTAAAATAATCATTTGTTATTAACTGACTTGCCTAAGTTAAATAAAGGTTAAATATGTCTAGCTTGGTAGGCTTGTCGTGGTGGGAAAATTGAAATGTATATTGGGCCAAGTTGGACAGTAATAATGCATTTAGAGTATAGTTTTTTGAGAGAATACATAAATACCACCACACCGAAATAGCAAGTTTTATGGCTTGTTTGAAAACGAATTTCTTGCAATTCTACGTAGTAATATTTATGAGATCACTGACCATTCTCGAATCCCACCTGAACTTCCCGCTGTGCAATCCGGTTTCCGAGCCGGTCATGGGTGCAACCTTCAGCCACGCTCAAGTACTAAACAATATCATATAACCGCCATCGATAAAAGACATTACTGTGCAAGTCACGGTTCTTCATCGACCTGGCCAGGCTTTCGACTCTGCAATCACCATATTCTTATCGGCAGACTCAGTAGCCTCGGTTTTCTAATGACTGCCTTGCCTGGTTCACACAACTACTTTGCAGACAGAGTTTCAGTGTGTCAAATCGGAGGCATGTTGTCGTCCTCTGGCAGTTCTATGGGGGGTACCACAGGGTTCAATTCTCGGGCCGACTCTTTTCCATTGTAAACATATGATGTTGCTCTTGGCTCGGGCGATATTCCTGATCCACCTCTACGCAGACGACACCATTCTATATACTTCCGGCCCTCCTGACACTCGTACTATCTAACCTCCAAACGAGCTTCAATGCCATAAACCAACACTCCTTCCGTGGCCTCCCAACTTGCTCTTAAACGACTAGTAAAACCCAATGCATGCTTTCAACCGTTCGCTGCCTGACCCGCACGCCCGACTAGCATCACCACCTGGACGGTTCCGACCTAGAATATCTGTGGACATCTATAAGTACCTAGTGGTCTGGCTAGACTGCAAACTCTCCTTCCAGACTCATATCAAACATCTCCAATCCAAAATCAAAGCAAAAGAATCGGCTTTTCTATTCCGCAACAAAGCCTCCTTCACTCACGCCGCCAAACTTACCCTAGTAAAACTGACTATCCTACGATCCTCGACTTCGGCGATGTCATCTACAAAATAGCTTCCAATACTCTACTCAGCAAACTGGATGCAGTTTATCACAGTGCCATTCGTTTTGTTACTAAAGCACCTTATACGACCCACCACTGCGACCTGTATGCCCTAGTCGGCTGGCCCTCGCTACATGTTCGTCGTCAGACCCACTGGCTCCAGGTCATCTACAAGGCTATGCTAGGTAAAGTGCCGCCTTATCTCAGTTCACTGGTCACGATGGCTACACCACCCGCAACACGCGCTCCAGCAGGTGTATCTCACTGATCATCCCTAAAGCCAAAACCTCATTTGGACGCCTTCTTCCAGTTCTCTGCTGCCTGCGACTGGAACGAATTGCAAAAATCTCTGAAGTTGGAGACTTTTATTCCCCTCAACAACTTTAAAAATCTGCTATCCGAGCAGCTAACCGATCGCTGCAGCTGTACATAGTCCATCTGTAAACTACCCACCCAATTTACCTACCTCACCCCCCATACTGCTTTTATTTATTTACTTTTCTGCTCTTTTGCACACCAGTATCTCTTCTTGCACATGATCATCTGATGATTTATCACTCCAGTGTTAATCTGCTAAATTGTAATTATTCGATGTATTGCCTACCTCATGCCTTTTGCACACATTGTATATAGATTCTCTTTTTTTTTTCTACCATGTTATTGACTTGTTTATTGTTTACTCCATGTGTAATCTCTGTGTTGTCTGTTCACACTGCTATGCTTTATCTTGGCCAGGTCGCAGTTGCAAATGAGAACTTGTTCTCAACTAGCCTACCTGGTTAAATAAAGGTGAAATAAAATAAAAAATAAAAAAATGAGCACTATTTGATCAATTGATTTATTGATTAAATCTTTGCAAATAAATGATATGAATTGATGATTTACACATCTGTTTTATTTTATTCTGTAATAGAGTATATCTTAACCATGTGTTCAAGCTAATCAAATCCAAGTTTATTTAGGTGCTGTCCTTTTGGAACCATGAAGGGCACTCCAATCGTTTACAATAACACAAGATCTGTTGCCTAAGCCTGATAGTCTTACTCATCACATTATTATTATTATTACAAATAGAAGATTATCACTTCTCACAATGGTGCTCGTTTCGTAAAGTTAGATCAAAGCTAACGATTAATTATTATTTTACATAACAGAACCACATATAATAGCATAGCATAATAGGCCTATAGGCTAATGTTACTGTTCCACCAAAAACACCTCATMATTTCTAATGAGATTTTAGAATGGTTAGCTGAAGCTGAATAGTAAAAAAATAAATAATAAACTATCATGCGCCAAAACTCAACAGGATATATGCTTTGATTGAAACAAAATACAAGAAACGCTTATAGTCTGTTCATCTGCTCTAAACAGTCATTCAACAAGATCGAAATGCATAGACTATTCCCATGAAACTGATTAAGATCTATCAAATTATTGGAATACAGACGCATTTTTGCCGGTAAAACATTAATAACTATCATTCACGATTGACAGTGATGATGGCCTATATTGAAATTAGTTATGCCTAACTTGGTGTTTGAGGTTATTACAAATATAAAATGTTCTTGAGACAACATGTGTGGGCATAAGCAGACGTTGCAATTGGAAGATGCATGTTATAACAGGGCTCTCCAACCCTGTTCCTTTGTGTCATGTTTAATTGATGCATAATGCTAAGCCTGGCTGTTTTCGCCACACAATTGTTAACATTGAAAAATCCGCTTTCGCTTTATTAAATAAAAACGATCAAGATAAACAGTTGATGGCGCTATTTTTATTCCAGGATTCATATCAGACAACATGTGCAAATTTATGATCAACACGGAAAACCGAGAGGATTTATCTTCTCGCCTTTTAACGGTACTTCTCGGAAAGCGCCAGGGCCAACTTGGCGAGGAACTTGTCCACAGACACGTGCACCTCAGGGGTAAAGTCGTCAGGGAACATCATGGCCAGCACCACCAGAATGTTGTGGTTGATGATCTGTAGATGTAGAGGGAATAGAGTTATTATTATCAAGCGTTTAGGTCTAGTCCATATGCGAAATATGGTGTTTCTGAAGATTTAATTGGAACCGTCACAAAATACATACATAGGACTCACATTTGGACACGGTCGCCGCTGTGGTATTTTGAGAAAGGGTGAATCGTTTTATTGATTCAGTAAGTTATTTAGTCACCTTGAAGTTGGCGGGATCCACACGCAGCGTGAAGGCGTGCAGCTCGCTGAGGTTCAGAAGACCACCSGCCAGGTCGTCGATCTTGGTCACGGCATCYAGGACGCCTCCCATGACGGTCAGACCGTGCTTCTTGACGGGAGCAGAGCCGGGGCTCAGGTCCTTCCAGTGGGAGAAGTAGGTCTTGGTCTGGGGGTACACCACCAGGGTCCTGGAAATAAAAACATGTGATTATGGATTATGATTTAACGTGCGTAAATGCACCGCATAACTCTGTTACAAAACAATCTGTTCAATATATAAAGATTTCGTTACCTAGAGAGAGCCTCATTTCCAATGTCCTCTGCTTTGCCAGCCACCTTTCCAAAAAAGGCTGTCACGATCTGTTTGTCCTTGGCTGTGAGACTCATTCTAGCGGATTCTATGACACAAGATACTGCTGGTGCCATACGAGTGGACACTGGGAGTATTTATATCGTCTCTAAAGATCTCTTTGGCTTAGCTCCACCTTCAACTGGAAGTCATTGGATGTACACAATGTAGAGTTTGGTGATAACCATTAGTTATGTACCATCAATATATTGCTATTTCATTATGATCAATCACAAATGTGACCCTTTACGCACGGATATACCGTATGTGTAAGTGTCATGACGACAGTGATGAAAACCGGAAGAATCATGTTTCATGTGGTCATGAATCTAAAGGCTACATTATGCATGATGCAACAATGTCTTTTATACTTCTTATAATATAATGAACACTGTCAGCTGGACGTTTTATGCACAAGGAATGGTCTTTGGAATATGTCTGATTGCTATTATTTTGGCTTTTTAGGCGTGCATTTGTTTTATTGACTCATTCATTGATTCCTTCGTTTATGTAATCATTAATTCATTAATTCAGTAAATAGGCCTACTCCAATGACCAAAATGTACAGAAGGTACTTCTTTATTAATCTGACCCTGTTTTGTCACGGGTGGTACCAAACAAATGATAATGCACATCTCGTTGGCAAAGGTTGAGTGCCAAGATTGCTTTCTTATCTCTGCAACAGCAAGGCAACAATGACACCGCACCCCTTCTGGTAAGGTGTGTTGAAGGTTGATTTACATTTTCTCAGTAGGTCAGTAGTTACGGTTAGGCCAGGTCTGTCGTTCAAGTCACATGCTGCTGAATCTCTATAGTCTTTACCACGTCGTGCGATGTCACTCAGATTTCGCTAAAAATAGGTAAATGCATATGTGTGTGCTTGGCATGAGGGTATATCCGGAATAGGCTTTGTTTACCAATATCTACCCTGATGTCCTTGTAGCAGCTTATAAAGAGCATGTCGCCATTTGTTAGGTGCGTGGACAAAATCGGAGTAATACGTTTTGTCAAGAAGAATATTGATTGTTTGGGTAAGCTAATACACCTTGCATGATACATGTATAATTGAAGTATATCTCACTTGCTTTTCAAAGGGTGGCGCTGGTGAAACTACTGTGAAGGCTACTCTAACCTCGGCACCTCCACTTATCTCGACCAGAGTGATAACGTGGAAAGGTGAGCCAATGATTATCATGTTCACAATATTTTTTACCCTTTTTATTTCCTATCCCGTAGCATAACGCGATTAGCCTATTTCGTCACCAAATGCAACTAGTAAAATAGCCTATCTGCATTTTTTATTGAAAACATTGTAATACAGGCCTACTTATAGGATTTGCTTGGATCCWGCACCATGCCTAATGATAACGCTACACACTTCCTAATGTGTTGTAATGATGTTATAATAATGTTAAAGTCCTCTTGGGTCGTCTTGTTTAAGTAGTGCCGTTGCGTAATTCAGGTGCTTTTCCGAACATTAAGCACGTTGCTCTTCAAACCCATTTTGAATGCCAAAGTTGAGCTACAGTACCAGTAAAAAGTTTGGACACACCTACTCATTCCAGGGTTTTTCTTTATTTTTTACGTTGTTATAAGGGCACAAGGCGAGACACAGGAGGCAGATGGTTAGAGTCTTTGTAGTTTATTTATATCCAAAAGGAGTAGGCAAGAGAATGGTCATGGACAGGCAAAAGGTCAAAAACAGATTCTGAGTCCAAGAGGTAAAGAGTGGCCGACAGGCGCGATGTCAGGGCAGGCAGAAGAGTCAGTCTGGCGGGAACGGAGTCCAGAAAAACAGGCAAGGGTCAAAACCGGGCAGACTAGAAAAAGAGAATAGAAAACAGGAGCACGGAAAAAACCACGCTGGTTGACTTGAAAACATACAAGACTAACTGGCACAGCGAGACAGGAAACCCAATGATAAATACACTGGGGGAAATAAGCGACACCTGGAGAGGGGTGGAGACAATCACAAGAACAGGTGAGACAGATCAGGGCGTGACAGTTGTAGAATAATAGTGAAGTCATCAAAACTATGAAATAACACGAATGGAATCATGTAGTAACCAAAAAAGTGTTAAACAAATCAACAGCCATCTCAACGTCAACTGTTCCGACATCACTGCGTGAATCAGGCCTTCATGGTTGAATTGCTGCAAGGAAACCACTACTTAAGGACACCAATAAGAAGATGATGATTGGGCCAAGAAACACGAGCAATGGACATTAGACCATGAAAATCTGTCCTTTGGTCTGATGAGTCAAAATGTGAGATTTTTGGTTCCAACCGCCATGTCTTTGTGAGACGTGTGGTTCCCAAAGTGAAGTATGGAGGAGGAGGTGTGATGGTGTGGGGGTGCTTTGCTGGTAACACTGTCAGTGATTTATTTAGAATTCAAGGCACACTGCTACCACAGCATTCTGCAGCGATACTCCATCCCATCTGGTTTGCGCTTAGTGGGACTATCATTTGTTTTTCAACAGTACAATGACTCAACACACCTCCAGGCTGTGTAAGGGCTATTTGACCAAGAAGGAGAGTGATGGAGTGCTGCATCAGATGACCTGATCTCCACAATCACCCAACCTCAAACCAATTGAGATGGTTTGGGATGAGTTGGATCGCAGAGTGAAGGAAAGGCAGCCAGCATATGTGAGAACTCCTTCAAGACTGTTGGAAAAGTATTCCAGGTGAAGCTGGTTGAGAGAATGCCAAGAGTGTTGAAACCTGTCATCAAGGCAAACGGTGGCTCTTTGAAGAATCTAAAATATATTTGGATTTGCTTAACACTTTTGTTACTACATGATTCCATGTGTGTTATTGCATAGTTTTGATGTAGAAAATAGTACAAATAAAGAAAAACCCTTGAATGAGTAGGTGTGTACAAACTTTTGACTGATACTGTTTATGCAAATTCCGTCTACATGAGGCAAATAAAAGTTAACCTGGGCAACATATTTTCTGATAGACTACCTTACTTTTCCTACGATAGTGTATTAGAAAACAAGGAATGTTTTGATATAATTACAATAACATAATACTGATGAATATATTGATTATTCCGTTAATAACAATTCGTTGCTGCATGTGATATTTTACCAAATATACTCTCTCTCGAGACCGAGCGTCAAAGAGATGTTTCTCAATCTCACTTAGGCCAACGGCATAAGAGTTAAAGTAGGCTTGGCTACATTTTCTAATGGCTCCTGTTTTACTGCCCCCTCAAACAGAGTAAAGTGAAGAGCATGGACGTGTGCTTAACAATATATTTTATTATTCATACAAAATGTCTTCTATAATAAAATATATATGTGTATTCCACAATAGAACATGTCTCTAGTGGTACTGTCTGCCCAGCGCAGAGACGACCACGGTCAGGAACTTCTGCCAGGCCGCTTGGACGTCTGGCGTGAAGGGCAGGCCGCCCCATCTGGGAGGCCAGAACAATGGTGAAGCAGTCGCCCAGCATCTGGGAGAAGGAAACGATTGAAACGTTAGTCATTTATTTGCACAACAGTATTCTCTTGGATGTAAATCAATGAGATAAAACGTATTGTTAATTTGTTTTAGGCACCACATTAGTATTCATACCCTGAAGTTGTCGGGATCCACATGAAGTTTCTCCGAGTGCAGAACGCTCAGCTCGGCGTAGGTGTTATTGATGTCATCCATATTCTACACAGCTCGCTCGATGCCGTTCAGCACAGTGATGCCATGCTTGGCAACTTTTTTATTGCCCATGATAGCCGCTGCGCTGTTTAAGTCTCCAAAGGTTTCAAAGTACCTCTGAGTCCATGGATATACAATAAGACACCTGGAAAATACACATTACATTATGAGATACGTCATATAAATTAATCCATTTAATTCAATGAATTCAATTGCATTGTTATAAGCCGACCTTCTCAAAGCAAGGGGTCCGACCACTTTGACGTTGATTTTTCCCCAGGTCTCCATGATGAGCTTCCGCTTTTCAACTGTGCAGTCAATCATGTTGAATTTGTTGTGTGTCCTCTGATCTGTGAGAAGATCTGTCAGTGTTCGGCACTGTGGCGTTTTCATTTCTATTGAACCCCTCCGACCCAGTGGACGAATCAAACTTGGAGGATTCATGCCAAAAACGACATCAAAGGTTCGCAAAACGTTAATGGTAATCTGTCATTCCTTGCCAGCCAGCTGTTCTTATCGACCAACACCATATAATCATAGTTCTGCCAAATGCCCAAACGGCAACTGAGGTCGACTTATGGAAAAGTTTCACACCGGCAATATGTGTCTCTTTTATTAGTACCTTATAAAAGCACCATCAAGACGTTTTTTTAACCTTTATTTAACTAGGCAAGTCAGTTAAGAACAAATTCTTATTTACAATGACGGCCTACCCCGGCCAAACCCGGACGATGCTGGGCCAATTGAGCCCTATGGGACTCCCAATCACCGCGGGATGTGATACAGCCTGTAGATAACAGTAGTTTTATATTATTCAGTGCAAGCTGCGTGAATTACTATAACAAGGATTGGAAGTTACCACCAGTCACTGCAAAATGTGGTAGACAGCAAGAATGTGGTAGAAAGAAAAAAGTTGACTTTCTTGAAAGGGACCGAGCTAAAGGGCTGTTTATCCAATATATGCGCGAATTGAACGTGAGGTTGGGCTGGTTTATCTTGCCAAGCTCCAATTAGTTGCCTTGTTCTGATAAGCCATTATAAACACCCTTTTCTTGTCAACAACAATCTCCATACGTTGAATGTATTGGGCAAAATGGTATTAACTGATAAGTAAATCATTTTTTGATAGTAATTAATTGCGGGGTCAGGATTAGAAATCAATTTATTCACTTTAGTCAATCTAAATCAGTCTCGCTCATATAAAATCATACAGAATTATTATTCCAATTATTACCAATTGTTTACGATAATTACGCATCAAATAATTAAGAAATATACCAAATGAAACCTCTATCATACATTGGCCCCATAAGCCTGTCCCCAATTATGGCCAAATAAATAACTACAGCATCGGTAAAAAAAATATTATTATTATTTGACTAATAATACTTAATACGTCGCAAAGTATATTTTAAATTCAATGAGGTTCTCTCCATTCATGTACTTTTACGCAAACGTCATTCTATAGATTGTAACTAAAATAATAAGTTTATTGAGTTATCTTGATGTAGGTTATTCAAGATCTGCAAAGTCATGAGCCTCCTAACCTCATCTCCCCAACCTATGTTTTACTTTATTTACGACCTAACGACGAGGTTAGAAAAGTAATTTAATAATTTAGAAAACACATTAATGGATACTGTACAGTATCTTTCCAGATATTGTTTTTAGATACTTCCTTTTATATTGGTTCACTTAGGCTACTACTTTTGAGCCAAAAAAACTGATGAACTCATATTCGATAACTATTATGTTATCCAAGTAAATGGGTCAAATTATAGTATTTTCTTTTTTTTCACCCAATCTACGAATACCAAAACAAGATATTTGACTAAGCAGTTAGAACCTTCTTACGATGTATATTTAATAGCCGAGGTGTTTCGTTAGTAACGTGGCTCTTGAAAACAGCAAATCGACGAGTGATCCAGATACCTTTTTGCAGTTTCCGGTCACTTTATTTCCAAATCTCCGCTAAACATAGAATCAATATGTTTAGGCTATCTGTCTGACTGTGACTGCCGATAACTGCAGAAGGAAGTCGACCAAAAATACGAAGTTGCCAAAATATTTGCAATTGTTACAAACAAGTGAAGGATAAAACCGAGATGACTGCATTGAAAGATACATAGGCCTATGTAGGCTATTTGGGCCTATGTAGGCTATTTAAATCATATTGAAATCTATTTCATGTTCAGTCAATTGAGTTATATTTTGCAACTAGGTCATTTTTGTCTCAATGTGTTTCATGATGTGTGTTTGCAGCCATAGGTGGCAATTTCTCTCTAGGTGCTGATCCGTCGTCAGTATTATTGTGGAATAATTCTTATGTTAAGGTGAGAGAAAGCTGATCTGAGAGCAGCGCTGCTTTTCTTTGGATTATATCAGTATCGACGCACTTAGCGAACATTCTCTCTTTGTGCTTGTTTGGGAAACAACAAACTGTTATAAAGTTGGCTCGTAAATAAGGATGCATCTGGTAGGATCATCGTAATGCTTAAATTACATCGCACCTGGGAAACGAGGCCCATCCCCGTACATCTCAATGTGTAAGTGTCTTGAACATGTTAAACCTTACGTTTAAAAACGAGTCATTTGTGTTTCAACTTCTTATCTATGCAATACTCCAATTTCAACAAAAAATGGAATACGTTCTAGTTGGCACGTATCTCGTAGGTGGGTCTGGGGTGTGCCATGCGGCTTGTTTAATATAAAAGCGTTCGTTTGTAACAGCTCATCGCTGAACTTTTTTTCAGTATCCTCTCTAAAGACAACAATAATGAGTCAGTCTCACCGCTAAGGACAAGGCATTGGTCAGGGCCTTCTGGGCCAAGTTGTCCGGCAAGGCTGAGGACGTCGGATGCGATGCTCTTTCTAGGTAAAGGAATTATCCAACTGCTATATTGTTGTTTTAGAATATACAATTTGGTGTTAGCTAGCCTTAAATCTCGACATGTATTTTTCCTCCCGTGCAGAATGCTGGTGGTGTACCCCCAGACCAAGACATACTTCTCCCACTGGCCGGACCTGAGCCCCGGTTCTTCCCCGGTCAGGAAGCATGGTAAGACTATCATGGGAGGCGTTGGTGAAGCCGTGGCCAAGATCAACGACCTCACCACAGGTCTCCTCAACCTCAGCGAGCTGCACGCCTTCCAGCTGCGTATAGATCCAGCCAACTTCAAGGTGAGGACAGTATAATATTTATTTACATTTCAGTAGGCTACGTTTWACAGTAAAAGAGACAACGTAGGCTAACATACCCTACATTAAAGATGCATACGAACTCATTTACATTTAAGTCATTTAGCAGACGCTCTTATCCAGAGCGACTTACATTTCCATTKATTTCCTCTTGTAGATCCTGTCCCATAACATATTGGTGATGCTGGCCATTTTGTTCCCCGCTGACTTCACTCCAGAGGTTCGTGGACAAGTTCCTGGCCGCCCTGGCCCTGGCTCTGGCCGAAAAGTACAGATAAACTGTGGGGCATCATCAGACCAGACATATGGCAGGATGTGCTAAATGCTCTGTCTTGTTCTAAATTATGAATAAATGTTCCAACGCACATAACCACGTTATCTGGTCTTTACTTTGCTTTTTAATGAGTCGTGTTGTGGCGTCTGGACTTGATATGATGAAATACGTTCCTATTTTTAAGGCTGAAATAACTATTTCTCAAAATCTTGACGAAATGCAAAAACGTATTCATAAAGAAAACTGAGACAATGCAAAACATTGCCGCATGTCCATGAGCAGTCCTCTAAGAAGTTTGCAGTAAAGGTTTCGTAAGTAGTCTAAAAATATAAAAGGGAACTCAAAGTACAAATATAAAAGGGAACTCAAAGTACAAATACCGACAGTAGCCTATAGATGAATCAAATAGCCCTCCTCGAACTTGCTATTGAAAATCAAGGTTGAACAAACAATTTGACATACAAACAAATCAAATCAAATGTTATTTGTCACATAAACATGTTTAGCAGATGTTATTTCGGGTGTAGCGAAACGCTTCTAAACAACATCGGGAAAGGATTTGATAGATTACCAATATATTATTTGTAAACATTATGGATAGATTATAATCAGATATTATCTATAAAACTAAAATGTAAAACATAACCTAATGATTTTGATTGGCTGATCATGCTATATTTGTAACATATTATTAATTTATTTTTATTAACCAATGTGGTTCAGTTTCCATAAAATGTCAACAGTTAAATGTCAAATGTTACACTTTAAAATGAAATGCACAGTATATATTGTTACATTTCTTAGAAATATTGGTTGATTAATTAATTGATTCATCAGTCTACTATTAATGAGAAGTTAGCAGTAAAAGTTTAAAAAGTAAAATAAAAAAAATCGAGAAGGGGAACAAAGTTGAAATAGTAGCTTATAGATTAATCAAATGGCTTGCTTAGAACTTGCTACTAATAAACAATATTGAACAAACTATTTGACATAGGACCACAAAAACAATTTGACATACAAAAATAATATATCTTAGATAATTTGGCTAAATAAGGACTGATATATATATAATGAATTGATTGATATTATTTATTAATTACATTTCCTATACACATAAAACTGTCCTAAACACATTTCCTATACACATAAAACTGTCCTAAACACATTTCCTATACACATAAAAACGTATATAACCTAGTGGTTTTGCTGATCATGCTATAATCGTAACATATTGTTAATAGCATTTTTATAAACCAATGGGGTTTAGTTTTCATAAAATGTGAAAAGTTACATGTTGCATTTATACATGATGTAAAATGAAATACACATACAGTATATCTTGTTSAATTTCTTAAGATTATTGGTTGATTAATTCATTGATTTAATAATCTGTAATCTAATGACTTTAATAGATTCCTATCTGAACACTTTATGTAAGGTTATCATGGTTCCACAGCTGGCCATGACAGGAGGTGCCTCTGACAAATGTATTTTGTACTTTATAGGGTTCTATTGACCAATTGATGTATTATTATTCATACATGAAAATGTATGTCATTTTGATCTGGTTAAACTCTCGACCATTCAACAATTCCTTGCCACACTAAGACATCAACCAAACATTGAATAACAGATCTGTTATGAAAAGTTCTGTTGAACCTTTATGAATGACGATTGTGTGTAATTAAACAGGAATTTATCATTGCAGCTCTGCTCTTATTTGACTCAATGTATCAATGCTGCATCTCTGGACACACGTTTGTCTTCATTATATGGTTCGCTCACGCACAGCTAATGTAACATGTCAGTGTTGTTAATTGCAAAACAAATATTTGTTGTTATTTGCCAAATATTTGTATATATTGCACATTATCCATATCTGGTTAACAAGGTTTTTGCGATATTCACAGCCACAGCCTATCATATTACCATATTAGGCCTATTTTGTCTTCTATATGTGCCACCGTATTGATGTTCATGCAAGAAAAAAAAGGCACAGATAAAAATATTATTTTGCTGATTTTATTTGCTTTAGTAGAAGGAACAACATGTTCCTCTAAACAAATGATCAGCGCTTGTTGGTCCTCTGGTGGTCGTCCGTCTCTGAGTGGAGGGGCTCTAGTGGTACTGTCTGCCCAGGGAGCTCACCACTACGGCCAGGAACTTCTGGAAAGCGCCCTGGACATCAGCGGTGAAGTCAGCACCCATTCTCGCAGCAACAACAATAGTAAGGCAGTCAGCCAGCAGCTGCAAAAGAAAGGAGCCATGGACATGTAAGAAAACGCATTCTGCCACACCATAGATAGGCAGTACCTTGTGTGAAGTAGAACATTTCAATTTACCCGGAAGTTGTCTGGATCCACGTGCAGTTTCTCGGAGTGCAGCACGCTCAGCTCTGCGTAGGTGGCCTTGATGTCATCCATGTTCTTGACAGCCCGGTCCAGTCCGCGCAGGACGGTCTTTCCGTGAGCAGCGACCATTGGGTTTCCCTGGATGGCAGCGGCGTTGTACAGGTTTCCAAAGTTACCGAAATACCTCTGGGTCCAGGGGTACACAACCAGACACCTGTAGAAATAATAAACAGTTAAGAATTACACAAACGTGATATCAGCATACACACATATCTTACGGAAATCAATTAATGTGTCATTTGGAGATGTCAATTACGCGTAAATTACACGCATGTCTCAAATACGACTTCGTCTTTAAAATCATAATAACAAGCGCATAATAATATAATAACAATATAATAACATGACTAATTCCAATAATTTGTAGACCACAGTTTTAAACGCACTACCTGGAAAGAGCCGCGGGGCCTACGTCATCGTAGTCCATCTTCTCGAAGACGCTCTGAATGGTGCCGCGCTCAAAGTCTGTCCACTGAACCATGTTGCTGGCTGTTGAAGTTTCTTTCACAGAGGCTAACGAATCATATACACTTGGTCTTCGTTTGAGCAGCGTTTTTAAAAGGATCGGAACGCTCCTCCCTAAATACAGCGATGGGTGGGGTCATGGTAGGAGGCTGTATAAGCCAAAAGTCACAGATTTTACTGAGATAATAATGTGAAGGTTTACTGTTTACCATATATGTTTTAAAGCAATTTGACAATAATACATTGTCCTAAAATCCATTACGAAATCATTAATTTAAGTATTAGGTTACATACCAATTATTACATTAACATTATTAGAAATATTAACAAAAATAAGCCCAAAATAGTGGGGAAATATACAATTCTCAACACATGCAAATACATGTGTAATATGCCTAATATCTGAAGGTTTAGGCCTATTGCACATTAATTACACTTGGTGGGGATTCAATTACTTTGTCTGAGAAACATTTTTCAACTATCTCTGTGTATGCCTATAGTCAGATATTAGTAAGATATAACTACGATATTAATATATTACTAAGATATATTAAATAGCCTACTAAGATATTACATCATTTTTATCCTTGTAATACATTTCTAAACAAATGAATTGATATTTCACCTCTATGTTCATTCTGTGYTAGTAAGGGCGAACCCATTGAATATTTATTTTTATAGTTACACTATTCCAATCTATTTTGGTATTATGCATCTCTACTGTCAACTTTTCCATATTTCTGAATACAGGCTTCTATTTCTTACTTATGATACAGGCAATTTAGCGATTGACAATACAATTAGACTTTTCTCTTTATTGGGTAAATACCATAAAGCCAGAGTGATAAATAAATAAATAAATTATTTTGTACTGAAATAAAATATGGAAATGACTGACTCCCTTGTGAAAACTACCAGCATTAAAAACCTCTCAACACATCTCTAATACTAAATAACTTCGTAGACTTCAATGACTGTCATAATCATGTATTTTTTTATTTGTTTTATCCATCTCTACCCTGTGTGTTTTATGTTTGATATTGTGTGCTGCTCAGAAGGTGCTAACAATGTCTTTGTAAGTCGTGTATGGAGGATTGTACCAACTTGTGTTTTTGTCGAGTAAAATAAGCAAATAAATGTAATAACTTGTGAAGGGTTGTGCCTATTGAACATTAACAAAAGGCATGTTGTATCTTGTTAATCTCGGAGGTGGGTCTGCATTGGGTGGGGCTCGCGGCTAATATAAAAAGCCTCCGTTTGTAAGAGCTCATCACTGAACTTCTACTCCAGCATCGTCTTTAACGACAACCATGAGTCTCACCGCTAAGGACAAGAAAATGGTCAAGGCCTTCTGGGCCAAGGTGGCCGGCAAGGCTGAGGACATCGGATGCGATGCTCTGTCTAGGTAATGGCTGTCGTGCTGCTAATCTTATAGCTGTTTTTGACGTAAAAATGTAGACTGTTTGGTGTTAGCGTTCCATCTTTCTTGACATGTTTTTTTCTTCCGGTGCAGGACGCTGGTTGTGTACCCCCAGACCAAGACCTACTTCTCCCACTGGAAGGACCTGAGCCCCGGCTCTGCCCCAGTCAGGAAGCACGGTGGGACCATCATGGGAGGCATCGGTTTAGCCGTGGCCAGCATCGACGACATCAACGCAGGTCTCCTCGCCCTCAGCGAGCTGCACGCCTTCCAGCTGCGTGTTGATCCCGCTAACTTCAAGGTCAGGACATTCACAGCATGATTTATAATCATTTGTTTACCGTTGACACCAAATGAAAATGTATAGTTAAAATGCATTTAAAATATATCGGGTACTCTTTACAGTAAAATGGACAACATAGCTTATTAAATAAAATAGCCTATAAAACATGTAGCGTACTAATGTTCATTTCTTTCGTCCTGTAGATCCTGTCCCACAACATCTTGGTGGTGCTGGCTATCTTGTTCCCCAATGATTTCACCCCCGAAGCTCATGTGTCCATGGACAAGTTCCTGGCCGCGGTGGGCCGGGCTCTGTCTGAGAAGTACCGATAAGATGTGGACAGAAGGCATCAGACCAGACAGATTGCAGCATTGATCAGCACTGTGCTCAGCTCTGTACTGTTCTAAAATATAATTAAATGTTCAAACGCGCATAATTACGTTTTTTGGTCTTTGCTTTGGGTTTTAATGAGTTGTTTTGTAGAGCACAAGACCTGATATGATTAAACAAGTTGCTGTTTGCAAGTCTGAAAGACATCGAAAGGCAAAAGGTATTCATAAAGAAAATGGAGACTATATGCAAAACATTTCCACAAAAAGCGGTCCTTAGAGAAGTCAGCAGTAAATGTTTAAAACGTTTTTTAAAAACTAAATCAGAGAAGGGGAACAAAGTTGAAATAGTAGCCTAATAGATCAATCAAATGGCTTGCTTAGAACTTGCTATTGATAAACAAGATTGAACAAACTATTTGACATAGGACCAGATAAACAAAATGGAAAAAACGATTTGATATAACAAAGTAATATATATTAGATAATTAGGCTAATTAAGGAATATGTAAATATCATGAATGGATTGATAGTATTTATTAATACAATTTCCTAATCTCAAAGTTGTCAAGGACAGGAGGTGCCTCTGATAAATGTATTTTGTATTTTATAGGGTTCTTTTGACAAACTGATTTATTGTTATTAATAAATAAAAATGTATCTCATGTTGATCTGGTTAAAGATAGAATCGTTCATTGAAACAATAACAAAGTATTCATGGTCTGTTTTGGTAAAAATCTGAGGGATGGGCATGGAAATATGTGACCACTCTCAAAATCGTAGACAGAGCTATGGATGMAAGGACTGACTATCCATGATATCAACATTATAGTTGTAACCATGTTTTGAGGCGATACAGTGTCTGTTTACATTTAATTTGTTTGCAAACAGAGTAAAAGAATAAAACAAGCTTATATTTTGGGTTCTGATGGGGTACGACAGTTGAACTGAGCTCATGAGGCATTTACAAGTTATATTCTTTAAGAATCAATGGGTATATATAATTAATTCCCAAAATCGATGTACAGTTGAAGTCGGAAGTTTACATACACCTTAGACAAATACATTTAAACTCAGTTTTTCACAATTCCTGACATTTAATCCAAGTAAAAATTCCGTTTTAGGTCAGTTAGGATCACTACTTAATTTTAAGAATGTTTAATGTCAGAATAATTGTAGAGAGAATGATTTATTTCAGCTTTTATTTATTTCATCACATTCCCAGTGGGTCAGAAGTTTACATACACTCAATTAGTATTTGGTAGCATTGCCTTTACATTTTTTAACTTGGGTCAAACGTTTTGGGTAGCCTTCCACAAGCTTCCCACAATAAGTTGGGTGAATTTTGGCCCATTCCTCCTGACAGAGCTGGTGTAACTGAGTCATGTTTGTAGGCCTCCTTGCCCGCACATGCTTTTCAGTTCTGCCCACAAATTTTCTATAAGATTGAGGTCAGGACTTTGTGATGCCTCTCCAATACCTTGACTTTGTTGTCCTTAAGCCATTTTGCCACAACTTTGGAAGTATGCTTGGGGTCATTGTCAATTTGGAAGACCCATTTGTGACCAAGCTTTAACTTCCTGACTGATGTCTTGAGATGTTTGCTTTCAATATTCCACATAATTTCTTCCTCTGATGCCATCTATTTTATGAAGTGCACCATCCCTCTGCAGCAAAGCACCCCACAACATGATGCTGCCACCCCCGTGCTTCACGGTTGGGATGGTGTTTCTTCGGCTTGCAAGCATCCCCCTTTTTCCTCCAAACATAACGATGGTCATTATGGCCAAACAGTTCTATTTTTGTTTCATCACGACCAGAGGACATTTCTCCCAAAAAGTACGATCTTTGTCTCCATGTGCAGTTGCACACTGTAGTCTGGCTTTTTTATTGGCGGTTTTGGAGCAGTGGCTTCTTCCTTCCTGAGCAGCCTTTCAGGTTATGTCGATATAGGACTCGTTTTACTGTGATATAGATATTTTGTACCTGTTTCCTCCAGCATCTTCACAAGGTCCTTTGCTGTTGTTCTTGGTGATTTTTCACTTTTCGCACCAATGTACGGTCATCTCTAGGAGACAGAATGCGTCTCCTTCCTGAGCGGTATGACGCTGCATGGTCCCATGGTGTTTATACTTGCTACTATTGTTTGTACAGCATGAACGTGTACATTCAGGTATTTGGAAATTGCTCCCAAGGATGAACCAGACTTGTGAGGTCTACCAATTTTATTTCTGAGGTCTTGGCTGATTTCTTTCGATTTTCCATGATGTCAAGTAGGAGGCACTAAGTTTGAAGGTAGGCCTGAAACATCATCCACAGGTACACCTCCTTATTGACTCAAATTATGTCAATTAGCCTATCAGAAGCTTCTAAAGCCATGACATAATTTTCCGGAATTTTCCAAGCTGTTTAAAGACACAGTCAACTTAGTGTATGTGAACTTCTGACCCACTGGAATTGTGATACAGTGAATTATACGTGAACTAATCTGTCTGTAAACAATTGTTGGAAAAATTACTCTTGTCATGCACAAAGTAGATGTCCTAACCGACTTGCCAAAACTATAGTTTGTTAACAAGATATTTGTGGAGTGGTTGAAAAACGAGTTTTAATGACTCCAACATAAGTGTATGTAAACTTCCGACTTCAACAGCAGCAACTAGGGAGTCTAGGTTTAAACTCTCGATCACTCAACAATTTCTTGCCACACTAATACACGAACCTAACAAACCTAACATTGAATACCAGATCTGTTATGAAAAGTTCACTTGAACTTTTATGAATAAAATGATTGTGTGTTTAATCAGGAATTAATCATTGCAGTCCTGATGTCATTTAAACGCATTGTATCAATTCTGCACCATTAAACACAAGGTAGTATTTATTAGTTGCATTGGTTAGTTCACGCACAGCTAATGTAACATGCCAGTGTGGTTMATTGGAAAATATTTGAGTTATTTGCTAAATATTTGTATATATTGCACATTATCAATATCTGATTAACAAGGTGGAAATATTTACACACTTAGTTCATAATGCACATGTGCCACCATATTGATGTTCATGCAAGAAAAATAAGGCACAGATAAAAAATATTCATTTGCGGAAGATTTTATTTKCTTTAGTAGAAGGAACAACATGTGCCTCTAAACAAATGATCCTCAATAGCCAATATGACACGTTTCATGTTTCTCATATGCCTAATGAGTTCCATATTAGTAGAGTTGTAATATGGTCAAAAATGTGTACAATACAGCCACGCATCAAGGCGAAATTAGGTCTTCCTATTACAAATCTAGTAGCGCCCTCTGCTGTTACTATCTGGCACTTTGTGGCGCATTCTTTTTATTGGAAGCAGTTCCTGGATAATTTCCCCCCTCAATCAAATCTCCAGCAGAGGGCACTCTCAACCTTTCATATAAGAGACACCTAAGCATACCTTGGAGTTATCAAAGAGGCACACTCATAGATATAGAGGACTCATTTTTATATCTGTGCCATTTTAGCGTCTGTGACAGCAGCGCCATTGAGGCTACAGCCCATAGGAATCCCCACCCAGTTGACTACTTTGACTAGGCCTACTTTAAAATGGCAGAAGCATGGTGGAAGCCCTCAATGGCTCTGCCCATGCTAACACGTCCTTTTGGCCACTAGAGGCCTCTATCATTCTCCATGGGCACACCAGAAAACTCAGAGAACGTACAGTATGAGAGCTCACGTTCATGTCGTGGAGCTTCGGTAGGCCGGATATGGAACAGAGGATCAAACCAAACCAGTGTGGTCCATAGAGGTACTGCGGGGATCCGCAGACATATCTCCAAATGAGTATTTCTAACAACAGATTAAACTAATTTTGGCCAAGGGATCCGTGGAATAAGTTTAGAGTGTGTAATACAATACAATACAATACAATACAATGTAATATTATTCATCTACAATGTATGTTCTTAATTAAGGGAAACTACATAATAATGAGTGATGAGAGGGTGTGTCAGAAATAATTATGCGCTATAGCTGTATTTATTTCATTTTTGCACCTGGGAGAGTTCAACCAATGATGTCATTGGTTGATTGAGCCTGCTGTCTGATCTAAAAATGAATGGAGTCGTGTTTTGTAGCAATTGTTGTGGCCTTTGTGTTCAGCTGATTGCAGATCACACAATCACTCTAGTATTTATGGTTGTCCTTGTTCAATAGAGCCGTCGGACTTGTCTCAAAGATGTTCATATGCACAAGTTGCAATCAAGTGAAGGATCAATTCATCACACAGGCTACCAGCAGCATGGTTACCTAGACTATTGAACAAAAACCAGCACTTCAACATTTAAAAAAGAAGGACATGAAAAGTGTTTTTGTAAATACAATAAATTAACCTCAAGTTATCATATTGAAATCTATGGGATGTAATTTTCCATTGGGTTATTGTTATTAGTCATGTGGACTTGGAATGAATTGCTCTAATATTGCTCAAAAGTTTGGACACACCTACTCATTCAAGGATTTTTGTTATTTTTACTATTTTCTACATTATAAGATAATAGTGAAGACATCAAAACTACGAAATAACACATATGGAATCAATTACAATTAGTGTATACAATTGAGTTCAGGCACATGCCCATTCATCAGATGGACACACTTCCTCTCCCAGACCCTCACATGCATGTGTGTTTGAGCACACACACACACACACACACATGTACACGTACACGCACGCACGCACGCACGCACGCACGCACGCACGCACGCACACGCACCACACACACACACACACACACACACACACACACACACACACACACACACACACACACACACACACACACACACACACACACACACACACAACACACAACACACACACACACACACACACACACACACACCTCACTCCCCATCTTGGCTTCCATGGCAACCGACACCGGGAACTTTTCCCCAATATAACCTTTCCCCCATGGGAACCACACCTGTTGGTATTCTCACAAACAATCGCAACATTGTTTCAATAATATATAGAACTTTTCTAGCAGCTCTGGTATATAAAGCTTTTTTGAGGCCTTGCTCACAATTCATTCTTTGCCAGCACAATGACCAAACAATATACTGTATGTGAGGCTCTTGATAATATCTTTGATCATGACACTGGTGAGGAGGAGAGAGGCCAGGAAACTGACAGTGAAGTAGTCAGATTGCCAGGACACCTGGCTACGTGGGAAACGTAAGCGTAAGTAAAATGACATAGGGTCAGTGCCGATTTTAGCATGTAAATCTTGGTGGGGCAAAAGAGAAGTGGGATGCAAGCAAAGCCACTACACAACATAACACTAAACAATACATTAATTGCACTATAACGGTGACAAACTGTTAGGGCCTACATAAAGCTGTCCCAACAGCAATCCCAACATCTTAATCCTGCTACACCTGGCTATCAGCGGAGCCTTGTCTGCCAGCGAAACAGTTCAATCAGCCTCATTTACTGCCTTAAAAAAACATAGCTGATATGAGTGACTTGTTTAATAAACAAATGTGTTTTTTAATGACAATTGAAATGTACAAACTATGGCATAATGGGTTGAGAAGCGGATAAGAGGCAATCCGTGATTTCGATTAAGACATTAATGAGCGAGCTAGGATGGACGTAGTCAATATAAATATTTGTTTAGCAATTTTGAAATGTACAGAGACAGAATTCAGAACATGGGCCGTTCTTACAGTGTTCTCCCTGTACAACAAGTCAGAACCATAGGATAAATAAAGGGGGCATATAAGCAGACAATGAAAGCTCTTACAATATTCGATGATTACATTGTTCTAAAACAGGTTATAGGCTACATGTGCACCAGCAAGTCAGAACAGTAGGCAAAATTAAGAGGGGTACATAGACCAAATTATTTGGGTGATGCACATGGGCTACTAACATCTTACTACACAACGTACCTTAGTATTACTTTCTTAGCTACAGTATACATATCTCCCTGGCATATTAAATAATTTATGCAGCAGCATACAATTCATTTTTGGACTCGCCTTGTTGTGCTATGCTCACTTGAACAGGAAGGTGGCGCGGCGGTCCTTTGTGGGCAAATTTTGTCATCAAAGTCTGTCATTCTCTGGATTTATGGTGCTTTCAAAACAACTGGGAACTCGGATAAAAACAAGGTTGAATCATGATGACTTCATTGATCTTCAGGTTGTAGCTCTAGAAAGAGGCCGGATTTACAATTCCAAGTTGGATGACAGTTCAAAACTCATTTTCCCAGTAGGAGCTTGTTTATTCCAGACTACCCGGTTGTCTTGAACTCATTGAAATCAAGTTTTCGCAGTTCCGAATTAACAGTTGTTTTGAGCGCGGCACAAATCATGCTTCATTGACAGCATGGCCAATGTTGAATGTTTATMATTTTAAACTTAGAAAAGAGCCCCTTAATCCCAGATTTGGGACCACTCAGCCACTCCACTGAATAGCAGGCTAGTGATTGCTTTGCAATGCTTGCAGTTAGCCACTGTCACCGATTCCTTCCAAACCACTGATTGTTGAATTTGCGATTTCCAACTTGTTGTGTAATGTTTAAGTCCAATGGCCATGAGCACTGATTCGTTTTATCTACAATTTCTCTTCATTATTTCTCTTCATATGACAAGGATTAAAAAGGATTTGTTGACTTGATTCATGATGATGACCTCTAGCTAAGACTTTGAAAGTATGATGTTGACATGATCAGTCCAATGAAAGCTACTGTACATATAACTTGATTTGACGTCATTTTATCTGTGGCCAATGAGCTTGAGCCTTCTTGGATGGGCACTTCTAATGTAACTCTACGGCAGCACCCAAGGGGCTAGAATTTTCTAGCTCTACCTTTAGACTTGGTGGAGAAGTAGTGTCCCCATGAGTGACAGAACACTGAGCCAATCACAGCRCAATGCTCCGTATTTTCTGCTGGCTTGCCCCACCACCACAGAAACCACTGAGCTAGGCTGAAACACCTGCATTTTGAAGCTGCCTTACTCAAGAAAACAAAAAAGAGACCATGTTTGTATGCAGCTTTATTAACTCAATTATATATATATTTTTTTTTACATTGTTTGCAAACTGATATGTTACACGTATTAATGCCAAAATAAGACAAAACAGGCAAGCCCAAAAATATATATATACGCTACCGGTCAAAAGTTTAAGAAAACACCTACTCATTCAATGATTTTTCTTAAATTTTTACTGTTTTCTACATTGTAGAATAATAGTGAAGACATCAAAACTATGAAATAACACATATGGAATCATGTAGTAACCAAAAAAGTGTTATACAAATCCAAATATATTTTATATTTGAGATTTTTCAAATAGCCACTCTTTGCCTTGATGACAGCTTTGCACACTCTTGGCATTCTTTCAACCAGCTTCACCTGGAATGCTTTTCCAACAGTCTTGAAGGAGTTCCCACATATTCTGAGCACTCGTTGACTGCCTTTCCTTCACTTTGCGGTCCGACTCATCCCAAACGATCTCAATTTAGTTGAGGTTGGGGGATTGTGGAGGCCGATAGTGTATATCTTTTTGCTAAAAATGTGTGGGCTAAAACAGGTGTGGCTCTACCCCACCTGCCCTGAATGACGGGTCACTACTGCAGTGGGTTCTGAGGTAAATAATGTTAAAGTTACAAAAACTAAGAAAGGATATTCAGTGTCTCATTACAACATATTTAGTAATGCTATGTAACTGTCAATCAAAGTGACTGCAAATCAAATCAAATCTAATTGTATTTGTCACATGCGCCGAATACAACAGGTGTAGACCTTACAGTGAATGCTTACTTACCAACAATGCAGTTTAAGAAAATACCTAAAAAAAGTAAGAAATAAAAGTAACAAATAATTAAAGAGCAGCAGTAAATAACAAAAGCGAGGCTATATACAGGGGGTACCGGTACAGAGTCAATGTGCGGGGGCACCGGTTCAGGAGTCTTATGCCTTGGGGGTAAAAGCTGTTTAGAAGCCTCTTGGACCTAGACTTGGCGCACCGGTACCGCTTGTCATGCGGTAGCAGAGAGAACAGTCTATGACTAGGGTGTCTGGAGTCTTTGACAATTTTTAGGGCCTTCCTCTGACACTGCCTGGTATAAAGGTACTGGATGGCAGGAAGCTTGGCCCTGGTGATGTACTGGGCCGTACGCATTACCCTCTGTAGTGCCTTGCGGTCGGAGGCCGAGCAGTTGCCGTACCAGGCAGTGATGCAACCCATCAGGGTGCTCTTGATGGTGCAGATGTAGAACCTTTTGAAGATCTGAGGACACATGCCAAATCTTTTCAGTCTCCTGAGGCGGAATAGGTTTTGTCGTGCCCTCTTCACAACTGTCTTGGTGTGCTTGGACCATGTTCGTTTGCTAGTGATGTGGACACCAAGGAACTTGAGGCTCTCAACCTGCTCCCCGAAAGAGAATGGGGGCATGCTCGGTCCTCCTTTTCCTGTAGTCCACAACCATCTCCTTTGTCTTGATCACGTTGAGGGAGAGATTGTTGCCCTTGAACCACACGGTCAGGTCTCTGACCTCCTCCTTATGGGCTGTCTCGTCATTGTTGGTGAGCAGGCCTTCCACCGTTGTGTCATYGGCAAACTTAATGATGGTGTTGGAGTCGTGCCTGGCCGTGCAGTCATGAGTGAACAGGGAGTACAGTAGGGGACTGAGCACGCACCCCTGAGGGGCCCCCGTGTTGAGGATCAGCGTGGCGGATGTGTTGTTACCTACCCTTACACCTGGGGGCGGCTCGTCAGGAAATCCAGGATCCAGTTGCAGCGGTAAGTGTTTAGTCCCAGGGTCCTTAGCTTAGTGATGAGCTTTGAGGGCACTATGGTGTTGAATGCTGAGCTGTAGTCAATGAATAGCATTCTCCCATAGGTGTTCCTTTTGTCCAGTTGTAAAAGGGCAGTGTGGAGTGCAATAGAAATTGCATCATCTGTGGATCTGTTGGTGCGGTATGCAAATTGGAGTGGGTCTAGGGTTTCTGGGATAATGGTGTTGATGTGAGCCATGACCAGCCTTTCAAAGCACTTCATGGCTACAGACGTGAGGGCTATGGGTCGGTAGTCATTTAGGCAGGTTACCTTAGTGTTCTTGGGCACAGGGACTATGGTGGTCTGCTTGAAACATGTTGGTATTACAGACTCAGACATGGAGAGGTTGAAAATGTCAGTGAAGACACTTGCCAGTTGGTCAGCGCATGCTCAGAGTATACGTCCTAGTAATCCGTCTGGCCCTGCGGCCTTGTTAATGTTGACCTGTTTAAAGGTCTTACTCACATGCATGTTTCAGTGTTACTTGCGAGCATAGAAGTTATTTAGCTCATCTGGTAGGCTCGTGTCACTAGGCAGCTCTCGGCTGTGCTTCCCTTTGTTGTCTGTAATAGTTTGCAAGCCCTGCCACATCTGACGAGCATCGGAGCCGGTGTAGTACGATTCGATCTTAGTCCTGTATTGACGCTTTGCCTGTTTGATGGTTCGTCGGAGGGCATAGCGGGATTTCTTATAAGCTTCCAGGTTAGAGTCCCGCTCCTTGGAAGCGGCATCTCTACCCTTTATCTCAGTGHGGATGTTGCCTGTAATCCATGGCTTCTGGTTGGGGAATGTACGTACAGTCACTGTGGGGACGACGTCATCGATGCACTTATTGATAAAGCCAGTGACTGATGTGGTGTACTCCTCAATGCCATCGGAGGAATCCCGGAACATATTCCAGTCTGTGCTAGCAAAACAGTCCTGTAGTTTAGCATCTGCTTCATCTAACCACTTTTTTATTGACCGAGTCACTGGTGCTTCCTGCTTTAACTTTTGCTTGTAAGCAGGAATCAGGAGGATATAATTATGGTCAGATTTGCCAAATGGAGGGCGAGGGAGAGCTTTGTATGCTCTCTGTGTGTGGTTTCTTAACAGAAATCAATTGTCTAAATAGGATCAAAAGTACACCCTAAATTTCCTCAAATCTGCTATCAGCTAGCTTGCTATAAATAGATAGCATAGCTGCATTTTACTAAGAAAGATATTACCTCACCAACATAAAAAATCCTAGCTATATTCATATCCATACTAAAAAAGTTTATTTTGCAGTATTTGACTCCGGTGACAAWAAAACATTCATTGAAATTGTTAAGCGGTAAGGTCTTTCTGGTTTCATTCTAGAACATGTCCATTAGTGTATGTAGTGTTGAGAAGGTTGAGCTGATAGGCCTATATCAAGTTCATTATATTTTATTAAGTCTATACAATTACATACAGGCTATGTCATATAATTATAATCAGGTATGATGATGATGATAAGAAGAATAAGAAGAATGATAATAATAATGATTATTATACATGATAATTCTTAATGTTCCACAAAAATAAATAAAKAAAGAATATTTTAATACGTTTAAATTGTATGAATAATTGAAGTTTATCATTAAAATATTGAAATTACTCACATACTCTTTAATTTATCCTTCACAATAAAGAATTAAGTGTCCCACTTTGCCAATCAAGGTGTTCCAATTTGCCAGTATCGACTTAAAAAATGTGGTCTCTTTATTTTTTATGTTGTATAGTGTAGAAGAGTTTGTAAGCTATTTAGAATGGTATCGTGTCGGGGGTTAAGACAATGCGAGGATTCTGTAAGGTGTTCTGCAAAAAACATTTTCAGAAAATGTCACATTTTGCAAATACTCACACTAATTATATAGTTTAGCAAATGTATTTCAATTTCTCTGCATCACTTCCAGGACCCCTTTCTGCAGGGCTCTGTTTTCTTCCATGCGCTGTGCTCTCCCCAAAGCCAAATCAATTAATCAACACTTCTTAATAATTCAATCGATTGTGGTCAGTAACGCCATATGTGGTTATTGTGTACGTAGGCCTACTGTTACAATACTATTTCAAATAATCTATCAGCAAGTGGTCTCAGTAAGTCAATGAAGCCAATAGTGGTTTCAGCTCTATTGTTGTCGAGACGACGTAGGCCTTATGACATTTTAAACAGTAAAAAATATGTCAAATGACTAGCCTGAGAAAAGTGTAAAAATGTGTATTCGCATCAATAGGCTAAGTGACTGAAATGCATCAGAAAAGTATTGGAAAGTTCATGAAAACATCAGGGAAGCACATCGGGTAGACTATACAGTAGGCCTAACGTGTGTGCGTATAGAAGATCTGCGTTGCTTTTAATTACTAGACTAATGATCATGAGAACATTTCCCAGCCTAATTGTAACCAAATATCCAAACGGAGATCCAGTGAAAACAAACATCTGACATTGATTGATTTCTTGATTTATCAAGTTGAGTTCCTTGTCTCCAAGCAGCGCAGTGATGCTGTCCAATCAAAACGGTCCTAGAATCATCAGTTGACCACACATACCATCATGAAGCCTATTGTATAAAATAATTCTAGAATGTAGGCTACATACAACGCATCATCCAAACTTCATGATTGCCTATGCCTACACATACTGTAAGTGGCTAAAGGAAAATGTTATATTTTTAAAATATAAAACACTAAATTAGGCCATCATCGCTGTCGATGATAATGATAATTCTTCTTCACCTTGTACAGGTGAAACGTCCATGCTGCATGCATGCCAACCATTTGATCCCGATCAGTTTCATGGGAATATACATTTCGATTGAATGATATAATCTTACATCTTGAATGATGTAAGTAAGGGTGGTTAACCTGTCTAACTAATCACATTTTRGAACAGTAAACACAGCCACCACATGATCATTTTTTTWTTTTTTTTTACATTTCAGCACAATCATCCTAAATTATCATAAGAAATGACATGGTATTTTTGGTATAGCCTGACATTATCATGCTATTATAGGGGGTTTGTTATGTAGAATACAAATCAATCATGAAGTGATCTTGCGAGACTTATCACCATTTTAAGAAGTGGCAGAGCGTCGCTCCGCTGTGCACCCGCAGCACTACACTCCTGATTACAATGGTTGGATGACTTCGGGGGTTTAGTAACCACAGCTCCATGAACTAAGTGGCGCATTCAGTTGACTACACTTTTTTAAACCATTGCAGCTGYGCAAAAGATTCAGGGCTGACCCAAAATCATAGCGGGCTAAAGCCCTGAAAGCCAGGTCCTGGTGACGTCCATGGCGGACAGTAATGTCTGGCCACACTGGGCCACAACATATTGGTCTCGGGCACATTCATTTAGAACTTTTTAATGTCAAGGTGTATGCAAAGGTGGAGTAAAAATATACATTTATTGTGAAGTGCATCATTTTTATGAAATGCCCTTGAAATAATGTGAAATAGGCTGTTAACTTTATTTTATACTTGACTTGACAAATCCATTCTACAAGATAATCAAAATGTAGCCTACAATATAAATCACAAGACAATGTAAGACAATTAAAATGACAAACAACAAACACCTCGGTATGAGTTTCAGTTAGGTTTATTGTCAGTGTGCCAATATTGGATGGACATTATTCCTCGGATGACAGCTTGACAGCTGAACTCCGGTTTAGCGGTACTTCTCCGCCAGGGCCAGAGCCAGTTGCTGCAGGAACTTGTCCACGGACAAATGGATCTCGGGGGTGAATTCGGCGGGGAAGTAGGCGGCAATGACCACAATCAGGTTGTGAGCCAGGATCTGCAAAGGAAAGGGAAATAGATTATTTCACCTTCATTCAGGTAAAAACTCAGATTGTTTTTGGTGTTTTTCCCTTGTGTGTCTTTTTCTCTTACTTGAAGTTGGTGGGGTCCACCCTCAGCTTGGTGGCGTGCAGTTCACTGAGCTTGGTCAAGAAACCAAAGAGATCGTCCAAGTTGCCAAACATTCATCGATCTGATTCATGATGGTGATGCCGTGCTTCTTCACTGGAGCGGAACCGGGGGCCACGGAAGCCCAGTGGGAGAAGTAGGCCTTGGTCTGGGGGTAGACGACAAGCATCCTGTCGTGGACATTAGAAATGAGGTGAGACAAAATTAATCTTAAATAATCATTCGTTCGGGGCCCCCCCATATCTTCGCCGACATACACTTAGAAAAAAGGGTTCCCAAAGGGTTCTTCGGCTGTCCCATAGGAGAACCTTTATGGTTCCAGTTAGAGCCATTTTTGGTTCCAAGTAGAACCATTTTGTGTTTCAGGTAGAACCTCTGGGAAAAGGGTTCCACATGGAACCCAAAGGGGTTCTACCTGGAACCAAAAGGGTTCTCTACCTGGAACCAAGAAGGGTTCTTCAAAGGGTTATCTTGTGGGACAGCTGAACAACCTTTTAGGTTCCAGATAGCACCTTTTCTTCTAAGAGTCTAGGCTACACATTTATAGCTTCCAAATTGACTGAGGAATTATGTGCTAATAATTTCAACAGCCTACATGTACCTAGTCTATACATTTTAATCATACATCGTTATGTAATTACCTGGAAAGAGCCTGTTCTCCAATCTCATCGGATTTAGGGAGGATCTTGCCCCAGATGGCCTTCACGTTGGCTTTGTCCTTGGCTGAGAGACTCATAGCTGCGTCTTGTCCGTTTATCCACTTAAATGAGGATGCTAAGAAAAGAAGCTTGTGAGCGTGAAAAACTCAGAGGCTGTTTTTATTGAGGCACAAGAAAAGGCACACCCCGATATAATCTTGGCTCCACCTCTGATTGGGAATTTGTCCAAGACATGATTCATGTTTTTTTTATACGTTATAATTATGCAACCGAGCCAATTCGTGTAATGCCCAACATATGACCKTAGCACATAATACCTTCGTTTGTAAAAATGTTGTCATAACAATGCATGTATTTATTTCATATAGATTGAATAACGAAGGGTTTTTGAAACACTTAATACCTCAATATTTTCTTTACAATTAAAGTTTAGTCGTAAGTAATACGACTCGCAAGGTYTAATATTGCAGCACTCATTGGTGAGTGAGTATAGGCTATGTGATTCTGTAACCTACAAAAGGTTCGACGGAAAAATCGATGGAAAGGTTTTGTTCTGGTAGCAAAACGTACCCTATGCCTATCACAAAGCATTTTAATAACATATAGGGCTACGCGCATTGTATTTCAGTGGGGTTAAACAAAAAGCTGCAGTTTCATTGAAGTAAATAGGCTGATATCCACATTGAATAGTGTCCAGTTAGAACCCATCATGTAATTCCCCTGATGAAGGCAGATAAAACTACTTTTCACCAACTGACATTTAGATTATCATTCAGAAAGACCAGAAATATGGAACTATCAAATGGGTGGGGCCTTCTGAATATGAAGATAAAACAATTTGAGTCATGCTCTTTCTTTAATAGTTTACMCCCAATCTAGGCTTTTTTTATTTTTAAATKARACCCTAAATAAACACGTACAYCAATAATTAGCATTTTATAAACATAATATTACAATTCAATGCCAATATTACAACGATCAATGAAAATAGTATTCAGGGCTAAAGGAACCTTTAGAGGTCTATACATTTTACTTTTTGAAATTATGTTCGATTGTATCATTAAGTATGCATGTGTTTATGAAGGCTAACCATGACTTGTTTATTTCATCCGTATTAAWTAGAATTTGGCAACGCCTAAATGACCAAGCATTATCTTTAAATGTGGGATGAGGTTGGCACAATGCCGATATGTGCCACACTCGAGGACCTTGCCCCCTCAATACATTCATCCAATCGTTTTCTGCGTTCTGTTCAGGGCGGAGATACTGAACATCAATAAATTGGACGTCCCATGAGACAAAAAGCTCAGGGATCTCTTGTAACATTTTGCAAGTACAAACGGAAATCAACAAACAAACGTCAACATGGTCAACTGGACAGATGCTGAGCGCAGTGCCATCGTAGGCCTGTGGGGAAAGATCAGCGTGGATGAGATCGGACCCCAGGCCCTGGCCAGGTACATTCTTATAATATTTATGTAGACATCATTAAATAATAACACGATAATAGGCTACCTAGACTATTTAGCACTAATTGCGTAGTTGGAAACCGCGGTGTTCACCTTTGGTGCGATACAGACCATATTGTTTGTGAAGTATAATTTTAATGGCAGCCTGTTTTATTTCTTTTTAGACTYCTGATCGTGTCTCCATGGACTCAGAGACACTTCAGCACCTTCGGCAACCTGTCCACACCCGCTGCCATCATGGGTAACCCCGCCGTGGCCAAGCACGGAAAGACCGTGATGCACGGACTGGACAGAGCTGTGCAGAACCTGGATGACATCAAGAACACCTATACAGCACTGAGTGTGATGCACTCCGAGAAACTGCACGTGGATCCCGACAACTTCAGGGTGAGTACTTAACGTAATACATATAGCCTACTATTTTGTGCTTCATACTATTTTTTTTTTAAGGTATGACCAATTTTCCTTCGAGACATTTAGGAGAAAATAGTGTTATGCATTAATAGCGGTGTGAGCCGATGTAAAGTGTATGCCAATATTATTTTACCTCCACTCTCCACAGCTCCTTGCCGACTGCATCACCGTGTGCGTGGCCGCCAAGCTCGGTCCCACCGTTTTCAGTGCTGATACTCAGGAAGCCTTCCAGAAGTTCCTGGCTGTCGTTGTGTCCGCTCTGGCAGACAGTACCACTAGAGCATCACTCGACAGCATCAATATGGAAGAGAGATGACACTCCAACTCCAGTCTGTTAGGCTGGAAGCTGTGCCATAGCGACACGCATTGAAAATAATAAATCAATTTAAAAGCGTTTATCTTTTTGAAGTGTTGTTTTTTATGGAAAACGTTCTCCTGCAATTGTACTGATGACACATGGTTTCTACACTCTACAAAATTAGGGAATGTGAATGAAAAAAACTATTTTGATGATGGTTTTCATACACTACTTTGTTCATAATCTAGAGGCCTATGGGATATTCATTGATGAGATATTCATTGATGAGAGGAAAAGAGGATGGCAAATGTGATCTGCATAACATACCAATAGCAATTGACATACCTTTGTATGCCTCCTTCTTGGAAGAACCTTTTTAGACCATTTTCAGAACCCTAAGGTTCTTCAAATAACTTTGGATATCTTAGAAGAACCCTTGTTGAACCCCTCATTTTTAGAGTGTATGAATTCTGTCATTTGCATGTTTTGTTAATCATCTGTTATAATTACTATTTTGGAGATTCACAGACTTCTCCCTCCCTACACCTCTGATGAATATAACAGGAAACCTGTTCGATCACCATACACTGAAAAAATCATTCTGGATATGGAGAACATCAACACATTAACATCAACGTACCAGAGGATAAACCCATTGGACTTGGGGCTCTGCTGGGAGTTTACCTCATATTTAGATTTATTATTCTGCTTTGCCACTAAAATCATAATAAACACTGAGAACTAAAATATTGTGTTATTGTTGTTATTGTTATGCGTATTATTATTCATGAGAATAATAAACTGGGGAGGGGGTAGTTCAAAAAATTAACCCCAAAAGGTTATTCAAATGGTTATTTAAGGATCCATTAAAAAGGGGTTCTTAAAATAACTTATAGGGGTTCCTCCACAGTTTCTGAAGGATACTTCAGGAACCTTTCTTTTTTATGTAGTTAGGCCTTCAGAGGGTTCAAATCAAATCAAATGTATTTATATAGCCCTTCTACATCAGCTGATATCTCAAAGTGCTGTACAGAAACCCAGCCTAAAACCCCAAACAGCAAGCAATGCAGGTGTAGAAGCACGGTGGCTAGGAAAAACTCCCTAGAAAGGCCAAACCTAGGAAGAAACCTAGAGAGGAACCAGGCTATGATGATACAGGCCAAACCTAGGCAAACTATCTTCCAGATTGAAATCAAAATGATTTTTACTAATACGTACCTAAAATATTGGCTAATTTAAAGGATATATAAGCCTAACTATATTTATATATTTATATTTCTTTGTTTTTAGATATTTAGATATTGATTTAGAAACAAATAATTACTGCAATCCACTGTCAATAAATGCTTTTACCGTTTTTGGACTAAAACCCCATGTAGCCTAAGTCAATATTTTAAGTACATTTTTAAAGGTCATACCCAAATTATCTAAATAATTTTTGTGCAATAAAAAACGTTATTTCTATGTGTTTTATATATTTCCACACTATAAGTTGTGAATAATAATGTGAAATTGTGAAAATGATGATAAATCCCTTTCAGTGTAAGAGTGGTTTGAAAAGACTGCCTGAAATTCCTGCCTGTTTTCATGGGATGGAGTTTTGCAAATAAAAGCTAGTTTTAAGTTTTCCCCTCTCCACTCAGACCACTCTCACAGTCCAAGCAACATTCCTACTTGAGAAATTGCTCTTGGCTAAGAAGCTTTTTTTGGGATAGCCTACGTAATTGTTATTCAGATTTGATATTGAGATAAAAACGGCTGCATTGGACCTCTAAACACATTAATTGAGTAACACCAGTGGCAACTCGTCATTCAGCCAGTTTTGAGTTTTGAGCACCACACTTTTTGGGGGGGGGCGGGGCTTGCCTGTTTTGAAGGTTATTTTGGCATTAATCCGTGTCACATATCAGTTTGCAAACAATGTAAAAAATAAATAATTGAGTTAATAAAGATACAAACATGGTCTCTTTTTTGCTTTCTTGAGTAAGGCAGCTCCAAAATGCAGCTGTTTCAGCCTAGCTCAGTGCTTTCTGTGGTGGTGGGTCTAGCCAGCAGAAAATACAGGGTGTTGCGCCTGATTGGCTTATTTTTCTGTCATGATTGGCTCAGTTTTCTGTCACTCATGGGACAGTATGTCATCCCCAATTCTAAGGTTAGAGATCGAACATTTTTGCCCCTTGTATTCTGCCATAGAGTTATATTAGAAGTGCCCATCCAAGAAGGCTCAAGGTCATTAGCCACAGATAGAATGACATCAAATCACATTATATCACATTGTAGCTTTGATTGGACTGGTCATGTCAACATCACTTTCAAAGTCTTAGCTAGCAGTCATCATCAGTTGTCATCAACTCGACAATCTACTGGCAAATCCTTTTTAATCCTTGTCATATGAAGAGAAATAATGAAGAGAAATTATAGATAAAACGTATCGATGCTCATCGGCCATTGTACATAAAGATTACACAACTAGTTGAAAATCGCAAATTCAACAATGARTCGTTTGGAAGGAATCAGTGGCTAACTGCAAGCGTTGCAAAGAAACCACTAACGTTAGCTTGCTTGTGTTTTTCCCCCCCAGTTCCCACCCTAAATCCAGAAAATGCCAGACTTTGATGACAAAATGTGCCAACAAAAGACTGCTGGGCCATCTTCACAACGTGAGTCCAAAAACATCCTGTATACTGCAATAATTTGTTACAGAAACTTCACAGGCCCGATGTTCCTCCAGGAAGTGAGTGCAACTAACTACTCACCGTTGGAGATACGTTGTTAATTTATAGCTTTATTGTATTTCAGAGGAAACGCTTAGAACATGGATGGTCCCCAGGTAGTACAAAGAACAATTGAAGTCCTGTTTCTTAGCATTAAACAAAGGAAACAGAACCTCTTCCATCAGACAGGTTTGTAAATTTCATGAATTTGAATTACACACACTTCATTTATTTTTCATTTCAAAGCCATGCAATTGAACAAATAATTCCATTTTCCATTTGTTTTGATGACAGATGGATGCAAGAAAAGACACCCTCTGCGCAGAAAGATATTGGAAAAAAAGTCCAAATTGACACTGCCATAGAGGAGTATAACACCCTTGTACCAGGTTCAGCAATACCATCTGCAGATGAGATCCTTTCTGCAGACCTTCATGCATGGCCTTGGGAGCTGCATGGACAAAGTTAGTAGTTGTAACGATACTCTAAATCTTCCTCCTCCTCAGACGAGGAGAGGAGAGAGGGATCTGAAGACCAATGTGCAGCGAGGTACGATGACATAACTGATATTTATTAAACAAGACGAAGACGAAACGAAATACACTTGATAAACTACAAAATAAACAAACACGACGTAGACAGACCTGAACATGGACTTACATATAACGTGAAAGAACGCACGAACAGGTACACGACTACAAACAAACGCTACAGTCCCGTGTGCACGAACATACATACAGACACAGGAGACAATCACCCACAAACAAACAGTGAGAACAACCTACCTTAATATGACTCTCAATTAGAGGAAAACGCAAAACACCTGCCTCTAATTAAGAGCCATACCAGGCAACCCCAAAACCAACATAGAAACAGAAAACATAGACTGCCACCCAAAACTCACGCCCTGACCATCACACACATACAAAACAACAGAAAAACAGGTCAGGAACGTGACAGTGTATGTTTGTGTGTCACAATAACTATGTTTCTGTTTTGCTATCTGTGTTTGTTCAGTTGCACAAACACAGACAGCACTGCTTAAAGTTACAAATCCAGATTGCATTCTTTTGAATTTACAGCTGACATACTCACAAAGAAAATATTCTTTGACCGGGTGATGCTCCTGGAGACGGCTGAAGGAGGGAAGATTAATTGTCCTAAAGGAAGTCAAGCAGCACTGGGAAAGCCTAAAGAGGGAATCGAAGAATGTGCAAGACATTGCTTCACACGTGGCACTTAACCTAAGCAGGCAAAGTAGGGGAACTTTCCTTAATATGTACAATTGATGTTGGCACCCTGTAATTGCTATTGTATTTAAGGAATACTTCATTGTATTTACCCTACACATTACGATTGTTGGTGTTTAGGCTGGCAATTGAATCAGTCGGAAGCTGGGAGCAGAGGTCTTTTTCATGCTTCAGAGGAGAGTCAGCAGCCTCAGAAGACACCAGGACTCTGTCAAACTGACATACAGCAAAGCTATTGTCATGTTTTGTCATTGATTATCATGTCTGTCCCTGTGCTTTCCTCTGCTGGTCTTATTAGGTTTCTTTCCCTTTTCTTATCCCTCTCTCCCCCTCCCTCTCTCCCTCTCTCGCTCTCTCTCTCTATCGTCTCCGTTCCTGCTCCCAGCTGTTTCTCATTCTCCTAACGACCTCATTTACTCTTTCACACCTGTCCCCTATTTTGCCCTCTGATTAGAGTCCCTATTTCTCCCTCTGTTTTCCGCTTCTGTCCTTGTCGGATTCTTGTTTGATGTTTGCTGTTCTGTGTCCTTGTTCCGCCCTGTCGTGTTTTACCTTCTTCAGATGCTGCGTGTGAGCAGGTGTCTATGTCAGCTACGGCCTGTGCCTTCCTGAAGCGACCTGCAGTCTGTGGTCGCGTCTCCAGTCGTTCCTCTCTACTGACGAGAGATTTTCAGTTCCTGTTTTGGATTAACCTAGGATAATATCCAGGAGTATCTTGTTTGTTAAAGACTGGAATAAAGACTCTGTTTCTATTAAGTCGCTTTTGGGTCCTCATTACCAGCATAACAGAAGAATCCGACCAAGATGGACCCAGCGACTATGGATTCTCTCAACACTGCCGTCGAGTTCCAGGGAGCAATGCTCGGCAGACACGAGCAGAATTGTTTGCTGCTCGTCATGCCGTTGAGACCCTGGCCGCTCAGGTCTCCGATCTCTCTGGACAGTTTCAGAGTCTTCGTCTCGTGCCACCAGCTACTTCCTGGTCTTCCGAGTCTCCGGAACCTAGGGTTAATAACCCCCCATGTTACTCTGGGCAGCCACTGAGTGTCGCTCCTTTCTCACCCAGTGTGATATTGTGTTCTCTCTCCAGCCCAACACGTACTCAAAGAGAGAGAGCTCGGATCGCTTACGTCATATCACTCCTTACTGGTCGGGCTCGGGAGGTGGCACAGCTATCTGGGAGGCAAGGGCTGAGTGTTCTAACGATTATCAGAACTTTAAAGAGGAGATGATACGGGTTTTTGATCGTTCAGTTTTTGGAAGGAGGCTTCCAGGCCCTGGCTTCCCTATGTCAAGGTGATCGATCCATAACGGATTACTCTATAGAGTTTCGCATCTTTGCTGCCTCCAGTGACTGGAACGAGCCGGCGTTGCTCGCTCGTTTTCTGGGGGACTCCACGCTGAGGTTAAGGATGAGATTTCTCTCCCGGGAGGTTCTTCCAGCGTGGACTCTTTGATTGCACTCGCCATCCGCATAGAACGACGGGTAGATCTTCGTCACCGAGCTCGTGGAAGAGAGCTCGCGTTAACGGTGTTTCCCCTCTCCGCATCTCAACCATCTCCTCCCACCGGCTCAGAGACTGAGCCATGCAGCTGGGAGGTATTCGCATCTCGACTAAGGAGAGGGAACGGAGAATCACCAACCGCCTTTGCTCTATTGCGGTTCTGCTGGACATTTTGTCATGTCATGTCCAGTAAAAGCCAGAGCTCATCAGTAAGCGGAGGGCTACTGGTGAGCGCTACTACTCAAGTCCTCCATCAAGATCCTGTACTACCTTGTCGGTCCATCTTACGCTGGACCGGTTCGGCTGCTTCCTGCAGTGCCTTGATAGACTCGGGGCTGAGGGTTGTTTTATGGACGAAGCATGGGCTCGGAAACATGACATTCCTCTCAGACAGTTAGGGAAGCCCACGCCCATGTTCGCCTTAGATGGTAGTCATCTCCCCAGTATCAGATGTGAGACACTACCTTTAACCCTCACAGTATCTGGTAACCACAGTGAGACCATTTCCTTTTTGATTTTTCGTTCACCTTTTACACCTGTTGTTTTGGGTCATCCCTGGCTAGTATGTCATAATCCTTCTATTAATTGCTTAGTAATTTTATCCTATCCTGGAACGTTTCTTGTCATGTGGAGGTGTTTAATGTCTGTATCCCTCCTGTCTCTTCTGTCCCTCTTCTCAGGAGGAACCTGGTGATTTGACAGGAGTGCCGGAGGAATATCATGATCTGCGCACGGTCTTCAGTCGGTCCAGAGCCAATTCTTTCCTCCTCACCGATCGTATGATTGTGTATTGATCTCCTTCGGGGACCACTCCCCCTCGGGTAGACTATACTCTCTGTCGGCTCCCGAACGTAAGGCTCTCGAGGATTATCTGTCTGTTTCTCTCGACGCCGGTACCGTGTGCCTTCTTCCTCTCCCGGCGGAGCGGGGTTTTTTTTGTTAAGAAGAAGGACGGTAACTCTGCGCCCCTGCGTGGATTTTCGAGGGCTGAATGACATAACGGTTAAGAATCGTTATCCGCTTCCCCTTATGTCGTCAGCCTTCGAGATTCTGCAGGGAGCCAGGTTCTTTACTAAGTTGACCTTCGTAACGCTTACCATCTCGTGCGCATCAGAGAGGGGACGAGTGGAAAACGGCGTTTAACACTCCGTTAGGGCATTTCGAATACCGGTTCTGCCGTTCGGTCTCGCTAATGCTCCAGCTGTCTTTCAGGCATTAGTTAATGATGTACTGAGAGACATGCTGACATCTTTGTTTTCGTTTACCTTGACGATATCCTGATTTTTTCACCGTCACTCGAATTTCATGTTCAGCACGTTCGACGTGTACTCCAGCGCTTTTAGAGAATTGTCTCTACGTGGAAGGCTGAGAAGTGCGCCTTCATGTCTCCTCTGTCACTTTTCTCGGTTCTGTTATTTCCGCTGAAGGTATTCAGATGGATCCCGCTAAGGTCCAGGCTGTCAGCGATTGGGCCCGTCCCTAAGTCACGTGTCGAGTTGCAGCGCTTCTCGGTTTCGCTAATTTCTATCGGCGTTTCATTCGTAATTTCGGTCAAGTGGCTGCTCCTCTCACAGCTCTGACTTCTGTCAAGACGTGCTTTAAGTGGTCCGGTTCCGCCCAGGGAGCTTTTTGATCTCTCAAGAAGCGTTTTACATCCGCTCCTATCCTTGTTACTCCTGACGTCACTAAACAATTCATTGTCGAGTTGACGCTTCAGAGGTGGGCGTGGAGCGCATTCTGTCCCAGCGCTTCCATTCTGACGATAAGGTCCATCCTTGCGCTTATTTTTTCTCATCGCCTGTCGCCATCGGAACGCAACTATGATGTGGTAATCGCGAACTGCTTCGCCATCCGCTTAGCCAAGGCGATGCGACAGTGTTGGAGGGGGCGACCGTCCCTTTTGTCGTTTGGACTGACCATAAGAACCTTGAGTACATCCGTTCTGCCAAACGACTTAATGCACGTCAAGCTCGTTGGGCGTTGTTTTTCGCTCGTTTCGAGTTCGTGATTTCTTATCGCCCGGGGATAAGAACACCAGCCTGATGCGTTATCCCGTCTCTTTAGTTCTTCTGTGGCTTCTACCGACCCCGAGGATTCTCCCGGAAGGGCGTGTTGTCGGGTTGACTGTCTGGGGGAATTGAGAGACAGGTAAAGCAAGCACTCACTCACACTGCGTCGCCGCGCGCTGCCTAGTAACCTTCTGTTCGTCCCTGTCTCTACTCGTCTGGCTGTTCTTCAGTGGGCTCACTCTGCCAAGTTAGCTGGCCACCCCGGCGTTCGGGGTACGCTTGCTTCTATTCGCCAGCGGTTTTGGTGGCCTACTCAGGAGCGTGACACGCGCCGTTTCGTGGCTGCTTGTTCGGACTGCGCGCAGACTAAGTCAGGTAACTCTCCTCCTGCCGGTCGTCTCAGACCGCTTCCCTTCCTTCTCGACATGGTCTCACATCGCTATTCGTCTTTCCCTCCCCCCCCCCGTCCTTGTCGAGGCGCACCTATTTCAAGGTACGGAAGATCTTGGACATGCGTTCTCGGGGACGTGGCCACCAGTACTTAGTGGATTGGGAGGGTTACGGTCCTGAGGAGAGGATGGGTTCCATCTCGGGACGTTGCTGGACCGTGCGTTGATGATGATTTCCTTCGTTGCCGCCAGGGTCCTCCTCGAGTGCGCCAGGAGGCGCTCGGTGAGTGGGGGGGTACTGTCATGTTTTGTCATTGATATCATGTCTTGTCCCTGTGCTTCCCTCTGCTGGTCTTATTAGGTTCTTTCCCTTTTTCTATCCCTCTCTCTCCCCCTCCTCTCTCCCTCTCTCTCTCTCTCTCTATCGTTCCGTTCCTGCTCCCAGCTGTTTCTCATTCTCCTAACGACCTCATTTACTCTTTCACACCTGTCCCCTATTTCTCCCTTGTTTTCCGCTTCTGTCCTTGTCGGATTCTTGTTTGATGTTTGCTGTTCTGTGTCCTTGTTCCGCCCGTGTGTTTTACCTTCTTCAGATGCTGCGTGTGAGCAGTGTCTATGTCAGCTACGGCCTGTGCCTTCCTGAAGCGACCTGCAGTCTGTGGTCGCGTCTCCAGTCGTTCCTCTCTACTGACGAAGGGATTTCAGTTCCTGTTTTGGATTAACCTAGAGTAAATATCCAGGAGTATCTTTTGTTTGTAAAGACGGAATAAAGACTCTGTTTCTATTAAGTCGCTTTTGGTCCTCATTCACCAGCATAACAGCTATGGCCAAGACCCCTCCCTCCTAGAAAATAACTTCATAGACGACCTCCTGGAAGAGGACATCCATGACAGCATCCACTACAGCTCTGATGAGGAATCTATCACAGACTGAAGGTGTTCGTTTGGGGGGTGCATTGCACTGGGTAAAAAGTGATTCAGTTTGTTTTGCATATGTGCTTTATCTGCCTTCGTAAGGAAAAATAGTTTGAACATTTTATGGAAAATAAACTTTTTATGTTTCTTCCCTGTTGACAATGTGACCATGTGGTACATATTTGAGAAGGCGCTCGTCTGTTACTGCTTTTGCCCGGTTACATGACCAGGTCCGATGCACCCCTTTAAATGGCCAGTCTGCAGCTGCTACATCCACTTTTTGGATTCTTGAAGAATATCATTTATTAAATGCCTCATGAATATAGTTCACCTACCATACCCCATCAGATCCCAAAATATACGCTTTTTCTACTCCGATCTTTGTAAACAAAGTAAATGTAAACAAACACTTTATAGCAGGTGTCAAACTCATTCCACGGGTGAGCCGAGTGTCTGTGGGTTTTTGCTCCTCCCATAATTGATGAATTAAGGTCACTAATTAGTAAGGAACTCCCCTCACCTGGTTGTCTAGGTCTTAATTGAAAGGAAAAAACACAGCAGACACTAGGCTCTCCATGGAATGAGATAGACACCACTGGACTATAGCCTCGAAACATGGTTTAAACTATGGTTACATTTCTCCAGCCCCATCCCTCTGCTTTTTACAGAACCATTCGCGGGGAGAACGATTTATTGTTTTACCTGGTGATTGCCGATTTAAACATTGTTAAAYTGTAATGTGCTCCTGTGCTTATTAGTTTAGTTAATAAATAATTTAAAAAAAGGTTATCCTTGTCTTCAAGTAATCATTTGCATCCTGATGGAGCTACWTCAGTACATTAGTCATGGGCTTTTAAGTCAACAATTCCTTATGTATTGTTGGATTGGACATTTTGAACRTTGAGATATTAAAGACATGATAGATCAGACGCATAGTATATTAAGTAGTGAAAGAGACTGGGTCTCTGTAGAAAGACAGATAGCTGTGGAATGTGTTGGATGAGAGGAGAGCAACGTGTGAAACAGGAGAGACAGATGGACATCTGTGGATTAGATGAAGGAGGGGTTAAGGTCAGAAGGTGAGGAGATGAGGACAGATTCTCTTAAAGGAGCAATAAAGGTTTGGTATCCTGTTACCCTCTTTATTAGCTTCCTGTACAGCCATAAAACTGTAAGGATTGGAGAGAGTAGGATGCATATAATTGTGATGGAGAGAAATGTTTTGCTGTCTGAATACAGCTGTACAGAACCTTTGGGAAGAATTCAACTTGGATAAGCTTCTCTACTGTCCGTGAGTTATTTACTCTGAAAAATAAGAACCTAACAGTATGTATGAGATGTACAAATGCTTAACTAGTACTGAGTACTTTGACCAGTTACTTCTTTACTCTCACTCAAGTAGTTTTTGAGAGGGCTACTTTTCTTGTACTTGAGTACAAGAACTGACTCTCYCATCTGCTGCAGATGAAACAGGTTAGTTGAAAAATAATGTTGCCTAGAATCTAYAGGCACTCACACTGAATCATCAAAAGTGTGGACACAGAATGATTGAAGTGATTATTGTATTTTATTATGCTGACCCAATTATGACCCATGAGATCTTTTGGGGAAATTATTGCATAGCCCTTGTGTGTTAAACAGCAGAGGGAGCCTATCCACATCGACAGGACAGTAGTGGAGAAGGTGGAAAGTTTTAAGTTCCTCGGCGTACACGTCACGGACAAACTGAAATGGTCCACCCACACAGACAGCGTGGTGAAGAAGGCGCAACAGTGCCTTTTCAACCTTAGGAGGCTGAAGAAATTTGTCTTGTCACCAAAAACACTCAAACTTTTACAGATGCACAATCGAGAGCCTCCTGTCGGGCTGTATCACTGCCTGGTACGGCAACTGCTCCGCCCACAACCGCAAGGCTCTCCAGAGGGTAGTGAGTCTGCACAACGCATCACCGGGCAAACTACCTGCTCTCCAGGACACCTACACCACCCGATGTCACAGGAAGGCCAAAAATATCAAGGACAACAACCACCCGAGCACTGCCTGTTCACCCCGCTATCATCCAGAAGGAAAGGTCAGTACAGGTGCATCAAAGCTGGGACCGAGAGAGTGAAAACAGCTTCTATCTCAAGGCCATCAGACTGTTAAACAGCCATCACTAACATTGAGTGGCTGCTGCAACATACTGACTCAAATCTCTAGCCACTTTAATAATAAAATGTTGATTTAATAAATGTATCACTAGTCACTTTAAACAATGCCACTTTATATAATGTTTACATACCCTACATTGCTCACTCATATGTACAGTGGGGCAAAAAAGTATTTAGTCAGCCACCAATTGTGCAAGTTCTCCACTTAAAAAGATGAGAGAGGGCCTGTAATATTCATCATAGGTACACTTCAACTATGACAGACAAATTAGAAAGAAAAATCCAGAAAATCACATTGTAGGATTTTTAATGAATTTATTTGCAAATTATGGTGGAAATAAGTACAAACCCTTATAAGCCCTTTTGATTCCAGGTAGAACCCTTTGTTCCATGTAGAACCCTTAAGACAAAGGGTTCTACATAGAACCAATAGAGTATCTGACCTAGAACCAAAAAGGGTTTCTCCTTTGGGACAGCTGAAGAACCCTTTTGGAACACTTTTTCTAAGAGTATACAGTATGCCTGCCTCCTGAAAAGTAGGGGACCATCAATCACTGGAATTGTTTTATTAATTATTAAAAACATAATTGAACTTATTGACATCATTAACATTTATGAATAAACAATATAAGTTAATGCTAATTTACTTTTGCAGTTAGTCATATTTTCTTTCTTGGTCGGGTTGGATGGGTTGGACTGTGTCATGCTCAGCGGGTTGGAGGTTTTTTTGAGGTGACAGGGGTGGACAGGACTTTCTCTCCCTCTCTTTGGCTGGTTTGGAGTGTATTCTGGTCTCCTGGGCGGTGGGGGTTATTGGGGGTTCAACCTGGTTGGGGATCCGGGTGTAGCTGTTCTGGGCAGTGGGGGTATCGCGGGGTTCAACTGTGGTGAGGATGGGGTGTAGCTGGTCTCCTGGGCAGTGGTGGATATCGGCGGTTCAACCTGGGTTAGGATGGGGGTATAGCTGTCTCCTGGGCAGTGGGGGATATCGGGGTTCAACCTGGTTGAGGATGGGGGTTAGCTGGTTTCCTGGGCAGTGGGGGATATCGGGGGTTCAACCTGGGTGAGGATGGGGGTGTAGCTGGTCTCCTGGGGGTCAACTATCAGACAGTTCTTGGGCAGCAACAGGAGGAGGGTTGGAGTGTGGGGGCATGGGTGTTGATTGCCACTGCGAAATAGAACATATTAAGGAAATGGTACAGACAAGTGGACAACAGTTTCCAATTGGCAGAGGTGAGCATGGATATTTAAGCAATAAGGCCCGAGGCGGTGTGGTATATGGCCAATATACCATGGCTAAGGGCTGTTCTCTGCATGATGCAATGCGGAGTGCCTGGACACAGCCCTTAGCCGTGGTATATTGGCCATATATCACAAACCCCAGAGGTGCCTTATTGCTATTATAAACTGGTTTCCAACATAATTAGAGCAGCAAAAATAAACGTTTTGTCATACACGTGGTGTACGGTCTGATATACCAAGGCTTTCAGACAATCAGCATTCAGGGCTGGAACCACCCAGTTTATAAATAAACTTCTACACAGGATATGTGAAAAGAACGTGTTGAAATGTTGCTTGCCTGAACTAACTCCTCTACTTGAATAATAATAATAATTATACATGAAACATACATAGCTTTACAATTGTAGAAACTAACAAACAATCAACAATCTAACTAAACAACACCAGACTAAACAAAAGGAAGAAAAACATTAAACAAAATAATTTGGACGCGAACATGCGTCCTTTGTCCTGATCTTGTCCACAGCGAGCCGGTGTTGCGCGTACGTGTGAGTGTGTGTGCGAGTGTGTGAAACAGAAGAGGTGTGTGTGAGGATGGTGGAGGGGGAGGTAAGGGTAGGCCATGGTGAAGAGTGGGTTTTTAGGCGGGACTGAAAGATGATGGTTTTTAGGCGGGACTGAAAGATGATGGTTTTTAGGCGGGACTGAAAGATTATGGTTTTTAGGCGGGACTGAAAGATGATGACTCAGAGTCACGGATGGCTGGAAGGGGGAGTTCCAGAGCCTAGGAGCAACCCTGGAGAAGGCCCTGTCATTGAAACTCTGGAGCTTGGACCTTGGGATGACAAGGCCAACTGTGGTTGAGAGGAGAGAGCATGAGGGCTGGTAGGAGAGAAGGGCAGAGAGGTAAGGGGTAGCAAGGTGGGGGAGAGCTTTTTAGGTCAGGAGGATCTTGTAATTAATGCGGTGGGAGACAGGGAGCCAGTGGAGTTCACAGTGGATGGGGGTGATATGTTGCCAGGATGATTGAGTGGGTTAGAAGACAGGCTGCCAGGATGATTTAGTGGGTTAGAAGATGGGCTGCTGAGTTTTGAACCATTTGGAGCTTATCGAGGGAGTCTGTGGTAGTGCCGGGGATTAGTGAGTTGCAATAGTCTATTCGGGAGAAGATGAAAGCATGGATGAGAGTTTCGGCCGACAGGACAGGAGAGGGAGGGGCTGACTTTGGCGAATTTGCGGAAGTGCAATAATAGTTTTTTTACAGGCTGACGGATGGGGTGGTTGAGGGATAGTGTCTTAAGGTAGACAAACATACATATTTCTGTCCAAATACCTTTCACAATTGCCTCATACAACCTTTGGATTGCTGCCATTGAGGTCTGATTCATCATACCACTGTGAGGACACAGTGCAGTTGACGACAAAATGTTATCCTTCTTCCTCTAGCTTGTGGAACCTATGTACCTGGAATCATTCATGACAAAATAACTCCCAAAAACACAACAAATCAGTCAAATAATGACCTTTAGATTTACAGTCTTAAATGAGACAACAACAACAAATAAGTGCCCTAAGCTAGAAATGCAGAAATCTTTTTAGAGGAAAACATAATAAAGCTTACCAGCTTGTTTGCTGCATTAACTTTTACTTGGTACTCATCCCGGATCCGGGAGCACCCCCATCAGTAAAAAAGCTGACTAGCATAGCCTAGCATAGCGCCACAAGTAAATACTAGCATCTAAATATCATGAAATCACAAGTCCAAGACACCAGATGAAAGATACAGATCTTGTGAATCCAGCCATCATTTCTGATTTTTAAAATGTTTTACAGGGAAGACACAATATGTATTTCTATTAGCTAACCACTATAGCAAAAGACTCAACTTTTTTCTCTCCACCATTTTCTTACTGCATAGGTAGCGTTCACAAATTCGACCAAATAAAGATATAAATAGTCACTAACCAAGAAAAAACTTCATCAGATGACAGTCTGATAACATATTTATTGTATAGCATATGTTTTGTTCGAAAAATGTGCATATTTCAGGTATAAATCACAGTTCTACATTGCAGCTGCAATCTGAAATAGCGTCGATGCAGCCAGAATAATTACAGAGACCAACGTCAAATACCGAAATACGCATATAAAAAAAACATTTCTGAAAATACACAGCGTACACACAATGAAAAGAAACATCTTGTAATCAGCCAATATTTCAGATTTTTTAAGTGTTTTACAGCGAAAACACAAATATAGCATTATTATTAGCTTACCACAATAACCAGAAAACAAAAGCAATTACCAGCAGCAAAGGTTAGCGATCGTAACAATCCAGCAAAGAATATATAATTTTTGACTAACCTTGATAAACTTCATCAGATGACAGTCCTTAACATCATTATACAATATATATGTTTTGTTCGAAATGTGCATATTTAAGAGCACGACAAATCGTGGTTATACAATTGTGATAACGAGCAACATTTCAGAGATCTCTGCCGGCGCATTTCTGGAACCCACCTATCTACCATAATCATAATTATATAACTTACAAAAAAAAAATACAGTTGACAGCAATGAAAGATACACTAGTTTTAATGTAAGTCGCACCAAAACGCAGGAGAACGGAACACGCCAAAAACTCCCCGATAAACTGTTCAATAATCTGATAAAACTATATTGAGAAAAACAGCATACTTTACGATGAATATTATCACATTTACAACATAAAATAAAGCCGGAGAATTAGCCATCTAAACCGAAAGCTTTTCAGAAGGCAATCACAGAGTTCCCTTTTTCCCCGGCCGCCTTTGCTGAACAAAGGAATATGGGGTCAGTCATTCCAAGAGCTCTCTTTTACCTCAATCAAGCTATACACCCATCTTCACCTCTCACTGCTGTTGACATCTGCTGTGAAGGCGTATGAAGTGCATGTATACCCATGATTTCAGTGCAATTAATAGGATGCCCTGGAAAATTTCAGATTTTTCACTTCCTGACAGTGAAGTTTGCTGCAAAAATGTGAGTTCTGTTTTACTCACAGATATAATTACAAACGGTTTTATGAAACTTGAGAGTGTTTTCTACTCCAGTAGTAATAATTAATATGATATGTACGAGCAAGAATGAGACGAAGGCACTTATTGGAACGTTTTTTACAAAGTGAAAACAGGCCCCCTATCCCAAAGAGAAGTTTTGTTAAAGAGGTCAAAAGCTTTAAGTATTGGTTGTATACTCGTTGGTTGCAATTGCAGTTTGTTGTTGTTGTGTTTTGGGTGTAGATTTTTTACCCAATATTAAATATTGTGGATGATGACTTGAAGTAAAATCTTCTGTCTAAAGTGATAGATAACATGTTTCTAAACATGACAAATGAATCCTGATGATGCCATGAGTTATATTACGCATCATAATCAAATCTGAAAAAGTTTAACAGAGGCGTACAAAAACAATGCTAACTCTCAACCATACCTAAATAACAAGAGGGGGTTTGATCTTTGTGTCTCTGTAACTTTCTCATTATCATTCATTCACGTTCATTCAATGATTATTCATGAATCTGGTAGCATCCACATAATGCTGTAGTAAGTGTTTATTCGAAACACTTCTATTATTACTGACAATACAAGTGGAAGTGACTCCAAGAATGACAGGCACTTATTCACACATTCAGTTTTCTCTTAGAAAAACATCCAAAAACACAACCAAGAAAAACTGCAAATGAATCAACAAGTTAGAAGACCTCAAAGCTGATGTAATCACGCAAGGATGGAATAGGGACAAATACTAACTTTTTTGAATAATTAATTTTGTACAAATTAATTATAAGACTAATCGTAAATATAATGTAGAAGTACTTTTAAATACAAAAGTGACATTCTGTACTGTACCTAATATGAAACTTCCTATCTCAATTTTTTTATTATTTTTTTATTTCATCTTATTTAACCAGTAGTACTAGTTGAGAACAAGTTCTCATTTGCAACTGCGACCTGGCCAAGATAAAAGCATAGCAGTGTGAACAACAACAACACAGAGTTACCATGGAATAACAGTAAACAGTCAATAACATGGTAAAAAAAAAGAGAATATATATAGGCATGAGGTAGCAGAAGTAATTACAATTTGGCAGATTAACACTGGAGTGATAAATATACAGATGATATGTGCAAGAGAGATACTGTGTGCAAAAGGCAGAAAGTAAATAAAAAACAGTATGGGTGACGTTTGTAGATGGGTGGTTATTTATAGATGACTATGTACAGCTGCAGCGATCGATTAGCTGCTCAGATAGCTGATGTTAAAGTTAGTGAGGGAAAATATAAGTCTCTACCGCTACAGCGATTTCTGCAATTCGTTCCCAGTCACTCTGCAGCATAGAAACTGGAAGGAAAGGCGCGAAGAGTGTTGGCTTTGGGGATGACCAGTGGATATACTGCTGGAGCGGTGCTTGCGGGGGGTGTTGTTTATCTGACAGTGAGCTGAAGATAAGTTGGAGCTTTATCCTAGCATAGACGTATAGATGACCTGGAGCAAGTGGTGTCTGGCGGATTGAATAGTGTAGCGAGGCCAGCCGACTAGAGCATACAGGTCACAGTGGTGGGTGGTGTGGGGCTTGGTGACCAAAGAACGGTACTGGAGTGAATGGCACCAGTTGCTGAGTAGAGTGTTGGGGGCATAGTTTTGTAAATGACATCGCCAAGTCAGAGGATTGGTAGGATATGTCATTTTAATGTTTGGTGCATAAATGATGAGGCTTTATTGTGAAAATAGTGGAATGCGAGATTACAGCTTTTAATGTTTTGGATTGCATTGTTTAAGGATGAAGTTCTGGAAGGAGAGTTTGGACAAGTCTATTGCAAGACACTCTAGTAATGTTGTAGTTGTCCACATGTTCCAATTCTAAGTCAGAACGTCCAGAGTATGATGCTAGTCGGGCGGGTGGGGGGGGGGGTGTTGCGGCAGCGACACCGTTTTGAAAAGCATGCATTAGTTGTACTAGCATTTAAGAGCAGTTGGGAGGCCACGGTAGGGAGTGTTGTATGCATAATATCGGTTTGGAGGTTTGTTAACAAGTGTCAAAGAAGCCAGATGCCAACAGATGGTCTCGTCTGCATAGAGGTGAGATCAGGAATCACCACAGCAAGAACGACATTCAAATTGATATATTACAGAAAAAGAGTGGCCCGAGAATTGAACCCTGTGGTACCCCCATAGAAGATTGCACAGAGGTCCGGACCAAACAGGCCCTCCGATTTGACACACTGAAGTATTGGGATGTGAACTGTCAGAGCGAGGCAGTCATTTTGGGAAAACAATGCTGTTTATCTGCCGATAGAATACGGTGACTTTCACCCAGCAATCGTCCGAGTTTGGAGCCTGTTAGGCCGTTCATTGTGTAAAGAAAATTGATTGTTCTGAACCGACTTGTGCTATAGTTAAATGGAAGGTTAAATAATAATAAAAAATAAAGGAAAATAAACAGGTTGTAAGAATGGTGGATTCCTCTGGGGAGGATGCGAGAGGTGAGTCATCTGACGCATCAACAACAACCCATGCGAGAGAAATTGAAGTGGAAGGGAGGTAGGTGGATTGAGAAGTACGTCAATTCATGAATTTGACAAAAGGAAGAAATATATGCAGGATTAATAATGTAACATTTTTTTTCCTGCAAAAACAAGTTTACCGAATCAGGGCAAAGTTGTCGTGATGTCCAAACGGATTGACAAGTTTGACAAGACAGACTCACGTGACTAAAGAAAGTGGTCAGGAGACAAGTGAAGGTAAATGTGCTATAAGGAAATTAAAAAGAGTTCAGTCGAGCTTAACTTCTTGGAAAGAATTGGTTTTTCGTGGTCCCGGGTTACTCTGTATTTATTTTAGCATGGCAGTTTTAAAGATTTTTCTTTAAAAATAAATGGCCTGAAGACGTTACAAAAATTAGCTGTAGGTATGACTTAAATGAACGGGAAAAGGGAAGTGAAGTTTTTTTGTATTTTTATTATAATAATTGTTTTAAAACCATTTATTTACAAGGCAAGTCAGTTTAAGAACAATATATTAGTTACCATTGTGTATCTGTGATTCTAACATTGTTTATATGTAGTTACTAGCTGTTACTGAAGCAGTATTATTTTACGGGCAGTGTTATGTTACTACACCTAATAGGCATATTGGGCCGGGGGTCTGTGGAAGCAGGAGGGTTTTTGACTTAAATAACTGATCTCCCGTCTCCTGCCTGGGTCATTTCTCCACATATCAAAATGTGCGTACAGTGGCGACGAGGTGAAACTTATCCCGGCTTTGCTGACATGGACATTGAATTGAAGAGAAAGAATTATATTTGGAAAGAAATATGGTTATAGTTATCTCCTCAAATATTTATGTTAGTTATTTTGGCGCCAGTGTCTGTATAATGGTTTTTTTTGTTGTCTGCATTTGTTAGGTATGAAGGCTAGCTTGCTCTAGTTGTAGTGTTTCAAAGTACGCTGAGGGCAAGCTAGGCGCCAGAATGCTCACTCCTCGGTGGTAAGATGTATTAAACGTCATTGAACATGCCTTGAAATAGTGTCTAATGTAGAAGTTCAATATAATAACTGTTTTTGAAGCAGGTAAAATGTATTGTGTTTTGGGTCCGTTATACAGTAGGTAACTTTCTTAGATTATGTTTCGATAGTATAGAAGTAAGTAGTGAATAACACAGTGGTATATAGTAACAATGAATGGTACTATTGACGTTGCTTGGAGTACTGATATGAAGATCCTGTGCATTAGAATATATGCAGATTCTCAAATAACGTAAGTATTGCTTATTAACGCGAATTGTTAGATACCTTTGTAGCCATTAAATTACCATGTGTAATAGATATAAATTGGAATGAGTGATGTCTGTTTTGTGGATATTCTGTCGTGAGTCTTTGAATGTTGCCGCTTTCCTGCAAGTTTCGTAGTGGATTGTGCGTGCCGGCTCTGACGTCATAAGAGAGGTTAAGGTAATGACAAGAATAAAGGAAACTGAACAATTAACTGTGAAAATGCCAACCATGTGGTCGAGACCATGACGTTTTAGGCTACAAACAATGGGATTTAGAATTGCTATTTAGATGCATTTCTTGAGCGTTGCTAGCTGCAAAATGAAATCAAAGATGAAAAAGAAATCAGACATATTCTCAGTATTTTGGTCAAAAAGGTCTCTTGAAAGGTCTCATTGAACACAATTAAAGCAGTGGAGTTGACTACGGCAAGAATTGACTGAAATCTTTCAAGGCATTTCAAGCCTAAGCCAATTCTCATTGCCCACGAAATGTTCAGATTTTACCAACGTCACGAAGTCATCGAAACCGTGGCTGACTAATCCTTGCTTTGGAAAAGGCTGGCAAGTACATGCAAGTTGTCTGATTTCTTGTGACGCTCTCCGAGACAAGTTTGTATGTGTTCTCACGGTGAATCATTCACAGAAAGGCCTCTGTCAGAGAAGACCTGACCTTTTAACATCACTAGGTAGGGGGCAGGCAATTCGGGAATTTGTGGATGAAATCATGTACCGCCAATTGGAACTGCCTGCTTCTCGCCCAGGAAGATATGATATGCATATAACTGGTAGATATATGATTAGAAAACTATCTAAAAGTTCCAAAACTGTTAAAATAGTTGGCTGGAGATTATAAACAGAAATTGATTTTGGCCAGTGCGAAAATCCTTGAACAAAAATCCATTCAGGAGTTATTTTTTTTTTTTTTTATTCAATGCATTACATATACCATTGACTTAGGACTTCAAATTTGCATTTCTTTTTGCTGTCCACTAAATGTCAACAGTCTTAGAAATTGTTTCAGGCTTTTTATTCTGAAGAAATTTAAGAAGGTTAAGAGCAGATCGAATGAGTGACCCAAAAGTGGTCACACGAGCTTTATTCATGCGCGCGACCGAGAGAGTGCCTTTTTGTTTAACCTTTAAATTGAAGCGCCCATTATTGTCCGGTTGAAATATATCGGATTTATCTAGGCTAAAACTACTGAGATTGAATATAAAATCGTTTGACATGTTTGCTAATGAACTTTACGGATACCAATTTGATTTCTTTGTCTTCCTGTTTTGACTGGTTTGAGCCGTGTGATTACGAAGAAAACGACGCTAACAAACAGAGTTTTTGGAATATAAAGGACTTTAAATTCGACAAAAGGACATTTATTGAGTTAGAAATTTATGTCTGCTGAGTGCAACCATTATGAAGATCCATAAAGGTAAGGGATTAATTTATACTTTATTTCTGACATGTGTAATTGTTTACTTGTGGCTTAGTGTTTGTAATGATTTGTCTAGTGGGCTATGTTCCTCAAATAATCGTACGGTATGCTTCCCGTAAAGCAATTTTTTCACCAATCTACACCGTGGTTTGGATTCACAAACCGAAGTTAAATCTTTAAATCCGTATGTGAAACTATTTTTGTTTTCTGAATTTTATTATTGAGTAATTTACTGTATTTTTGCATTTGGCGCCCAGCAGTTTCACTGGGCTGTTGAAGAGGGTGGATCGCTGACCGTTCTCAGGCCCAAGAAGGTATAAGAAAAGCCTGTGATATCACACTTGGACTCGACTTGCCCCACATGGATACTCTAGCTAATTCGGTGTCGTGACATTGCAAAGATTATGTTATAATGCTTGTTAAGATTATGTTAATACCCGCTTGTATTACATTATAAAAGTTTTACCATTCGATAGAATAGAGTCATTGTGTGTGTGTTCCCACTGAGATGGGCTGTTTGAGATAAACCAGACAAGGAGATTTATACCATGTCTTGGGGTGATAAAACTAAAGACAAATTTAGGGTAACATGAGCTAATGGTTCTGTTCTATGCCGTACGCGAGAGACGTTCCTTTTGGAGTAGGGGGGCAGACATGTCTTTACAATAGAACTGTTGACCACAGCAGTAACTGTCTGCTATTTTATATATATTTTTCAACAATCTTAATCTTTGGAACTGGTTCCTAAGATCTGTGTTGTCAGTGTAAATGAGAGGGGTGTAATCTGCTATACAAAATCTTGTACTTTTCTGTGGTACTTCTAACGGTCATTAGAATATGAATTGGTTTGAAAGTCCAAACGCTATTGCAAAGCTTAATTATATTATTAACAGATTACTATGTAAGACTCTGACTGGTGTTTAGTTCTTGTAACTTCCTATTTGTAAAGCAGAAAACATGCCACCACACAGACATGCAGAAACGCCAGAAAGAGTTTCAAAGGTCATGACACAACGTGGAGGAAAAAGGCATCACCAAAAGTTAACACTTTCTGATTCCCGTCTCAAGGTTACACAAGAACAAGAGCAGCCCACCACTCAACAAAGGTCTAAGCCAATTGCTACAGATGTGGGGAGAATAATCATCATCAGTAAGTGAATGTCGCTCCAAAATGTAAAGTGCCACATTGTGGAAAGGTTGTGACATTTACAGAGAGTTGTAAAGCTACCAAAACGCACCGCAAGAAGCGCACAAAGTTCAGACGCCAGCACCAAAGAAGAGAAGGTAATAACTGAAAACAGTAATTGGAACTGTTTCACAGTGTAACACAGCTCTCAACAACCAAAAATGAATCTACTCAGTATGGTGTTGGCGGAAACCAGTAAAAAATGCAGCTGGACACCGGAGCGTCTGTTGTCCACTTGTTCCATGAGAGACTCGTACAAAGAAAAAACTGAACAGAGTGCCCTCCTTCAGCCAGCGTACCATCTGCCTTTCCTTGATAACACTGGTGTACACTATTCCTGTGGATAGGTGCTGATTCCACGTACCAATTCCGGTATGAGGGGAAGGATGACGCTACTGTTGGCATTGTTAAAGGAGAGAAATCAAGCCTTTGTCTTAGGGGGGGGGGGGGTGGGGGGTGGGGGGGGGGGGGGGCGGGGGGGGGGGGGGGGGGGGGGGGGGAGGCCAAAAACTGCTACAAAAGATCAAGTTGAACTGGGGAGAAATCTCAAGTCTGAGAAATGACAAACCAAGTGACTCAGGCTACACTCACTAACATGCTGGTAAGCACAATAACTTTTCAAAGATGCGACGCGAAATACAAGAATTTCACAGCAAAAGTCAGAGTGCAAGACACGGAACCAAAGCCTATCTTTCACAAACCACATCCAGTTCCCCTATGCTCTAAGGAACCAGTAGAGAATGATCTGGACCGCTAACCGAAAAAACATCAATCACCAATACGAAGGAGCACCGGCCGCTCCGATTGCGTTTGTAGTTCCACTAGAAAGACAGAGACCGTCAGAAATGTGCGGGGACTACAAGGTTCAAATAAATCGCTGCATACTACCAGAGGAATATTCACTACCCAAAACGCTGAAATCTGTTTTGCCACTCTAGCTGTGGGAAGTTTTCATAAAGCTGACCTGTCATTCCTTTATCAAGCAATAGAGCTGGATCCGGAAGTCAGAACCATTATCTGACACAATACAACAAAGGGCTATCAGATTCATCCCTTGGCCTATTGGAATCTCGACAGCTCCCAGCGATATTCAACACACCAATGGATCCGATCTTGAGACGGTATAGACAATGTTTGTGCTTCATGACGACGTCTCGTGTCAGACCAACCAATTGGAGAGCACCTTGTAGTGCTGGACAACAGTGATTCAAGACTTAGAAATACGGAGTTTGAAGATATGAAAACGCAGCAAGTGTGAGTTCCTCCCAGGACTCAGTGGAGTATCTCGGATACCAATATTGATGCACAAGGCCTGCACCCACCAACACAAGGTGGGAAAGGAGTCGTAAACCGCACCAGCAACCCACAAATATCTCAGAAGCTGAGTCATTTTGTGCCTCCTGAACTAATTACGGATAGTTTGTGGCAAACTTGTCCCCATAATTTGCATCCCTTCACCAATGACTTGCAGGCCAATACAAATTGAATTTGGTCCCATCAATGCGCATACGCATTCAAGACTTGCAACCCAGCGTCTGCTAAAGAGCAAGTGACTTGCCCACTACGACACAGAGATGAAGCTGACTCGCGTGTGATGCATCTCCATAACGAGTAGGAGCCGTCATCTCACATTTCATCTGACCGTCAGGTGAAGAACACCCTAATGCATTTCATCACGGACTCTGACCCCCCCCCCCCCCCCCCCCCCTCATCAAGTGAGACAAATTATGCCCTCAAATTGGAGAAGGAAGCCCTGAGCATAATTTCGGATGAAGAAGTTTCACAAAATACTTTCCTAAGGAAGTTCATACTCCTGACAGATCACAAGTCCTCTGTCGCGGCCCCATACCTTGACCAAAAATCAGCCATACCAACCCTTGCTGCACTTCGAATTGCCAACGTGGGGTTTGGATCATTGCTAATCCTACAACTACGGAGATCGAGTACAGACGGTCCAGTGATCACGCAAAATGCAGATGCCTATCAATGACTACCAATATGACTCCGACCAGTGAAGATGATCGAGCAGTCTTCCAGATCCTCTCTCATCGACGAACTGCCCATTGACTGCTTCAGACATAGCAGAGGAAATGAAGAAAAGAACCAACAGTGCTTTCCAAAGTCTGTACTCAACATTAGGCGTTGGCCAATCTGTAAATGACGATAACCTTTGTCCATTCATCGACAATAAAGACCAGTTGTCCATGATCAAGGATTGTGTTCTGTGGATCAAAGGGTGGTGGTACCTCAACAAATTCCAGAGAGACTGCTATTCGACCGCATAGGACATCCAGTGATCACTCGAATGAAACAAATGCGCCCCGCAGTTACTTGGGTGTCCCTGACTGGATCAGGACATTCAACAGATTATGCCACTGCCACCTTGTGAAGACTGTTTGCAACAAGCCTGCTGCTCACACCCTTCATCAACCCATGGTCCTGGCTGCTACACCCTGGGAACTCATCCATTGTGATTAGGCCGAGATTGGCGAGCAACATTTCCGTTGTGTCGTCGATTCTCAT
>NW_019942809.1:167642-204136 GCF_002910315.2 Salvelinus sp. IW2-2015
AAGGAGAGAGATGATTTTGGTTACTTATTTTAAGCTACACATTTTTAATAATCTCCTCCAGTTGGTTTGCATTTTTAAACTACAACCTGGTTTGGTTTTTTGAAAACACAAGAAATGGGAAGAAAGCTGAATTAAAAGAGAAAAATTCTCCACCTACTTACGTAAATGCAGAGAGAGAGAGAGAGAGAGGAGAGAGAGAGAGAGAGAGAGAGAAGAGAGAGAGAGAGAGAGAAGAGAGAGAGAGAAGAGAGAGAGAGAGAGAGACTAAAGGTGTCAGCCATAGGTCTGAGTGGTCTGAATAGAAGGGTTCAGGTAAGTGTGAGTGGTCTGAATAGAAGGTGGTAGGTGTGAGGGGTCTTTATTTGGAGCTGCAAAGTAAACTTAACTTCCTGACTGATGCCTTGAGATGTTGCTTCAATATTTTAATAACGATGGTCATTATGGCCAAACAGTTCTATTTTTGTCTCATCAGACCAGAGGACATTTCTCCAAAAAGTACGTTCTTTGTCCCATGTGCAGTTGCAAACCGTAGTATGGCTTTTTTATGGCGGTTTTGGAGCACTGGCTTCTTCCTTGCAGCCTTTCAGGTTATGTCGATATAGGACTCATTTTACTGTGATACTTTTGTACCTGTTTCCTCCAGCATCTTCACAAGGTCCTTTGCTGTTGTTCTGGGATTTGCACTTTTTGCACCAAAGTACGTTCATCTCTAGGAGACAGAACGCCTCTCTTTCCTGAGCAGTATGATGGCGCGTGGTCCCATGGTGTTTATACTTGCGTACTATTGTCTGTACAGATGATTGTGGTACTTCAGGCGTTTGGAAAATTGCTCCCAAGGATGAACCAGACTTGTGGTCTACAATTTTTTTCTGAGGTCTTGGCTGATTTCTTTCGATTTTCCCATGATGTCAAGCAAAGAGGCACTGAGTTTGAAGGTAGGCCTTGAAATACATCCACAGGTACACCTCCAGTTGACTCAGGCTAATTGACATAATTTATCAGAAGCTTCTAGAGCCATGACATCATTTTCTGGCATTTTCCAAGCTGTTTAAAGGCACAGTCAATTTAGTGCATGTAAACTTCTCACCCACTGGAATTGTGATACAGTGATTTCTAAGTGAAATAATCTGTCTGTAAACAATTGTTGGAAAAATGACTTGTGTCAATGCCATGCACAAAGTAGATGTCCTAACCGACTTGCCAAAACTATAGTTTGTTAACAAGATAATTGTGGAGTGGTTGAAAAACGAGTTTTAATGACTCCAACATAAGTGTATGTAAACTTCCGACTTCAACTGTATGTACATAATTATTAATTCCTGAGAAAAGACACGAATTTATGTGCTACTTAATTCGTACGAAAAGACACACATTTAACCAGTAGGCTACACACAAGCCTTTGCAACAACAATAGACGCTATAGACTATATTTCATTTTTGTTCTTCTTTATGGCTAATTCAACGTTATGAATATACCGAAATTATGTCTTTATTTAACCCTGTTTTAAAATGTGTCGTTGTATGCTTATATGTAGTGTTTTAAACTTGCTGAACATAATTTTGAGAAAAGACACATTTACGTGCGACTTAATTCGTTGGATTAAAAAAAAAATTATGTAAATTTTGTTTTCTATGCTTGATTTCGCTTAATACTTTGGGATACTGGTGCAACAGCACACGATTTTCTTCATAACGCATTTATTACGTTAAACGGGTTAATGTAAAATAATGAATTATGTTGGCTTACACTTATGGCACTTCCAAGGCCTTTCCATGATGATTATTACGGTCATGTCACTCATGTTATATACTTAGGCTACAGTAACACGTTCAACCAGTTAGCAAGTCAGAAATGTCAGTTTCCTAGTACCGACTAGCACTTGAATGAGGTATTATGCTGGCTTCACATTCTCGTGGGAAATAGGAAGATGGGAAGTTGGAGCTCCGACATGATTGTGTTCAAGTGCTTTTGAAGTCGGAACAATTCTTAAACTATTAGGATTGGCAACATCCTTTTCTCATTTCCCACTTGTTATTCCTATTTGGAGAGTCATTCAAGTGAAACTTTCCAGTCGGAACTAGGAATTTCCGAGAACTCCGATAGCACCTGAACGAGGCATTAGTATGTGTAGTTGTTGCAGTAACACAATACATTTAAAATATGATTTGGGGCTTTACTAAATAGGCGCACTGATAGATCTTTAGGGCAACTGATGCAGGGATTTATTCAAACAAATCCGATGCACATACAAAATAGTGTTCCAAGAATTATTGCATCAATTCACGTAGTCCCATCAAACAAAGTTTGCGGTGCCAAACTGCATATGAATTGAATTACTCTCATGTGTAATCTTAGGCTATGTCTGCGCCTAACCTGCGCGTAAAACCAAGCCTGCGCGTAAAAACAATCAGGAACAAGGGCGTGCAACAAAAGCCCGACAAACTATCCTACTAGTAGGCTTACTAGACTAAATCTCAACAAATGTATAAAACAATACACGTTTGTACGAAATAGTAAAACCATTTAACATACAGACATTTAGGTTCAGAGATGCGCAGATATACTTTTTTATTACAAAATAAAAACAATCCTAAATATTAATGTATCAAAGTAAACTACAAAATGCCGCGGTGCCGAAAGGTGTTTAGTTTGAGAGAAAGTCGAGGCACGGAACTTCCAGAATGGGAGTGAGTGTATAGTGTGGTATATACAGTATAACACAAAGTGATCGTTTTTCAAAGTCGATTTCACGTCACCCACCAAATTCACTGCATTGAAAATACAAAATAGACCATTCTATGAAGTATCTTGTTGCAAATGACATGGTCATTTTTACAGTTTTTCAAAGTTATTAAACTATTTAAAAATCATGTAGAAATAAAATACATATCTGTTCATCTCTGAATAGGTTTTCATTGTGCCTCTACCGTCTTCATATAGCCCATTCAGTTTACCAACCTCTATCTGTAACTACTCCATATTCATCAAATATTAAATGAGGTCAGCAATATGCATGTTACACGTATTAGATAGGCTAACCAAAGTTATGGAGGATAACATAGTGAGCTAGTGGATGGTGGCCCTAAAGCACCATTTAGTACTTAATCCCTTCCTTTCTTCATTCAATGTATTCAATCTACTAGATGTGATAGTGGTGAAATTCAAATATCACTTTGTGATGGTCAACTGTGGTGGAATAAGGACACAGCAGAGGACATAACTTAATTCATTGCCAATTTATTTTATTGCAATAACAACAGAGCAGAAACTGGAGTCCAATTTTGGACATTTATGATGGTCTTATCTGTATTTGTCAGCCAGGGCAGCGGACAAGGCTGCAAGGAATTTATCCACAGCAATGTGCACTTCGGGAGTGAAATCCCCAGGGAAGTGAATAGCCAGGGTCACAAGGATGTTGTGGGACAGAATCTGAAAAGTATATTTTAAAAGTTAATATTGAAGGATTAAGCCTTAGCAACAGACAGAGTTGATGTCGAGAGTGATCAATATACAGACAATAGGTTATCTGGGGGCAAACCTTGAAGTTTCCAGGGTCCATGCGCAGCTTGAAGGCGTGCAGCTCGCCGAGAGCACTCATTCCCCCCACGAGGTCGTCCATCAGTCCTACAGCTTCACCAATTGCACCCATGATGCTACTTCCATGCTTCTTGACTGGGCCAGAGCCGAGGCTCACGTCAGCCCAGTGGGAGAAGTAGATCTTAGTCTGGGGGTAAGCAGTCAGCATCCTGCAAAGGAAGGTACAGAATAGTTCGATTTATATTGGAGTTTTTGTTAGATGCTGAACTTCTGAAGTTGGAGACTTTTATCTCCCTCAACAACTTTAAAAATCTGCTATCCGAGCAGCTAACCGATCGCTGCAGCTGTACATAGTCCATCTGTAAACTACCCACCCAATTTACCTACCTCACCCCCCATACTGCTTTTATTTATTTACTTTTCTGCTCTTTTGCACACCAGTATCTCTTCTTGCACATGATCATCTGATGATTTATCACTCCAGTGTTAATCTGCTAAATTGTAATTATTCGATTTATTGCCTACCTCATGCCTTTTGCACACATTGTATATAGATTCTCTTTTTTTCTACCATGTTATTGACTTGTTTATTGTTTACTCCATGTGTAACTCTGTGTTGTCTGTTCACACTGCTATGCTTTATCTTGGCCAGGTCGCAGTTGCAAATGAGAACTTGTTCTCAACTAGCCTACCTGGTTAAATAAAGGTGAAATAAAAAAATAAAATAAAAATAATAAATCATATTTCTCCCATCGTCTGTGTCTATAACCTGTCTCTTATACACATCTAGATGTGTATAAGAGACAGGCATATAGATTCTCTTTTTTTTCTACCATGTTATTGACTTGTTTATTGTTTACTCCATGTGTAACTCTGTGTTGTCTGTTCACACTGCTATGCTTTATCTTGGCCAGGTCGCAGTTGCAAATGAGAACTTGTTCTCAACTAGCCTACCTGGTTAAATAAAGGTGAAATAAAAAAATAAAATAAAAATAATAAATCATATTTCTCCCATCGTCTGTGTCTACAACGTATTGAAAGTAGTTGACTTAATGTATGTTAAAATGCTTATTCGGGGTAGGCACGTAGGCCGCTGTCAGCAGGTTAAAGACAACCAGTCTCATAATTCTTTCATTAAGAAGGCTTACCTTCCCAAAGCCTCAGCGCCGAGAACATCTGCCTTTCCACTAATCTTGCCCCAGAAGGCCTTGACCACAGATTTGTCCTTAGCTGTCAGACTCATTTTGCTCCTTTCTGATTGGCCTGTATTAAATCTACAAGAAATGATCTGAAGATGACTGCCTATACAACTAGGCCCCTTTATATTACAGTAGAGCGGCAGACACGCCCAGCTACTAGGGTACACTCCCCCTACACTGCAACCATCAATAAGATGTCAGATGGCTATGTTTCTAATAATATCCATCATTTATTTTGTTCCTTTTTGCGCAATGCAAATACTTTAGTTGTAGGCCTACCAGATGCAACAATTTCACAATTTGTTTGATTGATAATAATAATAATCTTGATTTATTTCGTTGCATAAAACGAAATATTTCAGTGTAATCAAGCATATATTTCCAATAGGTTAATTCTAAAGATGCAGCTGCTTTTGCCAAAATAACCAAATATTTAATTTATAGTTAATTGGCTAAATTTAATTTTATATCCTAAATAACGTTAAATAATTAAAAAGATCAAGAAAAGTTATTTTGTAATTTATGAAATATTAAGTTTCAATTTCTATATTAAAGGTAGACTATATATTTGATTGTAGAGTGCTAKAATATATATTACATTGGTWAATTTAAATGTAAAAACCAAATCCACCTACAAAGACCTGCATTCAACTGGAAAATATTTATTCAAAGTAACGTATTTCACATTTGTATTTTTTTATTTTGTAATTTAACCTTTATTTAACTAGGCAAGTCAGTTAAGAACACATTCTTATTTACAATTACAGCCTGTATGTATCTATGATATGCCTACTCTGGGGTTCAATGGAAGTTGGATATGAATCCCAATTATAAGGTTGATTGGATTTCGAATGATGATCGGGAAAAAAGTCAGAGGAAGAAAGAGGTCATGCGAGGACATGAGTACAGACCTATCTACAAATAATACAGGACATTACAGCGTGTCATATTTAATGTCTTGAAATTATTAACTTAAAATGGGCGGGACCGGTCTGAATACCCCGATAAAAAAAGGAAGGCTTAATTTTGTCGTAGATAAGAAACTGTGCCAAATAGTAGGCCGTTGTTGTGCCGAAAATCTCCCCCWACCGGAATTAGCAGGAATWATCACATTTTCCAAATTCATAAAAATGTTTAGTGATTGCATCTCTTTCTGTTTTTTCATTAGAATAGCCTTATACACTGCAATGAAGGACGTGTAATCTTCGGAAGAGTTTTGCCATAACCTTGCTTTTATTCTTGCATCAGTGGAATAAATTAWAACTGCTAATTAAGCTCTTATCATGCGAATTTYGAAACGTTGGTAATCTAGATAAAACTGTATAGGCCTATTTACATATGCTTCCAGCTTTTAGGATCTAACCTACAGACTTGATTCTGCAACAGCTAATAAATTTGCATTTACTGTTGTTTTTAACAGATAAATTATTGGAATTGATGTCATCAAATTCGAGAGCTGAAGCGCTCACTTGGCCAATACTGATCTTTACCAGAGCCAATCATATGCGCCGCCTCCAGTGGGCGGAGAGCACTCATAAATATAATTGCAGGCAAAGTGTCTCCCTACACAAGACATTAATTTGTGTAATCTTGTTGCAAAACCGAAGATCAAACACTGACAACATGGTTGACTGGACAGACGCCGAGAAGAGCACCATCAGTGCTGTCTGGGGCAAAGTAGATATCAATGAGGTCGGACCACTGGCTCTGGCAAGGTAGGTCATGGCTTCAGCCTCATTCAAATATATCATTTAATATAGCTTATAGTGGAGATGATCATGAGTAATTATAACACTATTACACTTGTCCTGTTATCTATCGTTACTATTATTTAGTTTGAATGGAGCATGTTAAAGTATTAATTAGGSATATAATTGAAATACATTTGAAAGTAATTCACATATTTTGGTGTTCTTGCAATGACAGAGTCCTGATCGTCTATCCCTGGACTCAGCGTTATTTCGGCTCTTTCGGAGATGTGTCCACTCCCGCAGCAATCATGGGCAACCCCAAAGTTGCTGCTCACGGCAAGGTCGTGTGTGGAGCTCTGGATAAAGCTGTGAAGAACATGGGCAACATCTTRGCYACATACAAGTCACTKAGCGAGACCCACGCYAACAAACTCTTCGTCGACCCTGACAATTTCAGGGTATGCCTTCTGTCTTGAGAAATAGGCTTATATTTTAGGCTTTACTGATGTAAGCCTACACACATAACAATCAGAGCAACACGTCTAATTCCAAAGGTGAAACAAAACCGCCAGTCTTATTTAACATCTTCCTCCTTTGTCTTTTGTCCACAGGTGTTGGCTGACGTCCTCACAATTGTCATTGCCGCCAAGTTCGGAGCCTCTTTCACTCCTGAAATCCAGGCAACCTGGCAGAAGTTCATGAAAGTGGTTGTCGCAGCCATGGGCAGTCGGTACTTCTAAATGCACCCCAGACAAGTGATTATGTTCTGACATCCCTGCCTGAGTGAAAATAAAGACATCGAAACAATCTATTGTATTTGTATTTATACTAACGTTTTTTTTATAAGGGGGGGCAGGGACAGTTCCACCACAAAATTCTTAACATCTTTATTTTAGGCTATACCCTATTTAGATGAGGGAAGTGGAGCTAGACCCCTATATGGTAGGCAATCGAAGAAAGAAAACAAGTGGGCGGCCAGTACGATGCAGAACACTTTAGTAAACTATTTACRGGTAATATTTACAAAGCATACATATAAGTCGCAGGGCATCGTTTCCCAGAGCCTTCGTAGCCTTAAGATCATTGCTAGAACATTCTTGTCTTTAGTAGCCGAGTCGTTTCCCAGAGGCCTCGTTGGGAACGTGGCTTTTAAAAACGCTCTTAAAAACCTTTGCACATCTACGAGTGATCCAGACCACTAATAGAGCAGCCAAAGTGCATGGTTAGATGTTTTTTTGCACTTCCGCGTCACTTCATTYACAGAAGATCTCTGCAAAACATAGAAGCAAGATGTCTAGCCTGTCGGAGACTGCGGATAACAACAGAACGAAGCTGACTACAAAAACAAAGTTGCCGAAGTATCTGCAATTCTTACAAACAAGTCAAGGATAAAAGTATGGTTCAAATGAAAACTGAGATGACTGTATTAAAACAACCTACATACATGGGCATATAAATCAAATCAAACCAAACTTTGTCACATGCGCCGAATACAACACTTACAATAAAATACTTACCATGAAATGCTAACTTACAAGTCCTTAATTAACCAACAGTGCAGTTCAAGAAGAGTTAAGAAAATATTTACCAAATAAACTAAAGTAGAAAATAATTTTAAAGTATCAATAAAGTAACAATAAATAGGCTATATACAGGTGGTACCGGTACCGAGTCAATGTGCAGGGGTACAGGTTAATCGAGGTAATTTGTACATGTAGGTAGAGGTGACTATGCATAGATAATATACAGCGAGTAGCAGCAGTGTACAAAACAATTGGGGGGGTCAATGTAAATAGTACTGTGGCCATTTTATTAATTGTTCAGCAGTCTTATGGCTTAGGGGTAGAAGCTGTTAAGGATCCTTTTGGTCCTAGACTTGGCGCTGCGGTAAAGCTTGTCGTGCAGTAGCAGAGAAGTCTATGACTTACCCAAGTCTCTGACTGGAGTGTCTGACAATTTTTTGGGCTTTCCTCTGACACCGCCTATTATGTAGGTCCTGCATGGCATGAAGCTTTGTCCCAGTGATGTACTGGGCCGTAAGCACTACCCTCTGTAGCGCCTTATGGTCAGATGCCGAGCACTTGCCATACCAGGTGGCGATGCAACCAGTCAGGATGCTCTCGATGGTGCAGCTGTAGAACTCCTTGAGGACCCAGGGACCCATGCCAAATCTTTTCAGTCTCCTGAGGGGGAAAAGGTGTTGTCGTGCCCCCTTCACGACTGTCTTGGTGTATTTGGACCATGATAGCTTGTTGGTGATGYGGACACCAAGGAACTTGAAACTCTCGACCCGCTCCACTACAGCCCTGTCCGGCCCGCCTTTTCCTGTAGTCCACGATTAGCTCCTTTGTCTTGCTCACAATGAGGGAAGAGGTTGTTGTCCTGGCACCACACTGCCAGGTCTCTGATTGTGTCAAGGCACAGATCTTGGGAAGGGAACCAACACATTTCTGCAGCATTGAAGGTCCCCAAGAACACAGTGGCCTCCATCATTCTTAAATGGAAGAAGTTCGGAACCACCAAGACTCTTCCTAGCCGCACGGCCAAACTGAGCAATCGGGGGAGAAGGAAAGTACAGAGAGCTCCTTGATGAAAACCTTCTCAAGAGTGCTCAGGACCTCAGACTGGGAAGAAAGTTCACCTTCCAACCATAAAACAACCCTAAGCACACAGCCAAGACAATGCAGGAGTGGCTTCGGGACAAGTCTCTGAATATTCCTTGAGTGGCCCAGCCAGAAGCCGGACTTGAACCCGATTGAACATTTTTTGAGAGACCTGAAAATGGCTGTGCAGCGACGCTCCCCATCCAACCTGACAGAGCTTGAGAGGATCTGCAGAGAAGAATTGGAGAAACTCACTAAATACAGGTGTGCCAAGCTTGTAGCATCATACCCAAGAAGACTTGAGGCTGTAATCGCTGCCAAAGGTGCATCAACAAAGTACTTAGTAAAGGTCTGAATACTTATGTAAATGTTATATTTCAGTGTTTTTTTGTTATTAAAGTTGTATTTATTAAACAAAAATAAAACATTGTACAGCATRAAAACATTGAGCATGACATCAAGACATATCCTCCAGCATAGCACATATACACAGYCAAATAGTATCGTACAGGTCACAATACAGAACTAAATGGGTTCACAAGCATAAGTAATCACCTCCCAGTCTTAGAAACATGACAAATAAAACGCGTCCAGCTTCTAGAATTGTTGTTTCTACCAGTGATCCTAGCAAGCATATGTTCATAAGATGCCACCTCCAACATTGATTCTATCGACTGTTTCAGAGTAGGAGTGGCATGACCTTTCCAAATTCTAAGATTACTCTAGCTGCTGTAACGATACCAACAGTGATCAGTGCAAATTCCTCATTTGTTACATTAGGTAACTATGTTGTATCACCTAAGAGACATATTCTCTGTGAAACTGGAATTGTTAAGCCCAACCATTCCTCCAGGTATTTCAAAACATTATTCCAGAAAGCACTAATGTTTATTTCCATATTGTGTGTAAAAATGTGTCTTTTTGGCATTTCCGCCACAGAGAATTCTTGGTCAGCCCCATCTTATGAAGCCTTGTTGGGGTCCAATAAAACCTATGTAGTATCTTATATTGAGGAAGGTTCCCCCTGGCTTCCCTTATGTTTCACCCTGGGCTGGACAAGATCTTCAACCAGGTATCATCCTCAATTTCACACTTTAGGTCAATTTGTCACATTGTTCTGAGGTTTTGACAGTCTTTACTCTGCAGATGACTAAATATTGAGTAGAAAATGGCTGCTTTATGTTTGGGTAATTCCAAATAGTCAGCTATTGGGTTCTTTCCTGGATTTCGTTGATAGCCGGTTAACAAACATTCTCTCAATTCCTAGTATTTCCAGAAATGCCCCTTGTCTCCCACATCATATTTTTGTACCAAATCTGAGTATGACATTAAAACATCTTCATTGTACAGATCACGTATAGTATGAATTCCTTTCATTGGCCACTGTTTCCAGTAAACAGACTTTTTTCCTACACGTAGCCTAGGATTGTGCCACAATGATGAGTATCCTTGTTTTAGATGTGAAAATCCACATATCTTGTGTACTGTTCTCCACACCTCTTTTGAGTATAACAAAATTGGGTTGGGAGTATCAACAGACCTCTGCCCTGTAAGACTATGTGACAGAGGATAACTTAGTTCCCGTTCTTTTGTTATCCATTCCAAGCCAGCATCCCTTTAGCCCCAATGTTTCGCCTATTTAGCCATTTCAAATGATACATTGTACAATGTAACATCTGGTAAAGCCACATCTTCTTCATATTAATCCTGTTTTATTTCCTATCCCACAAAAAKTATTTAGTTCATTTGTCATATTGTTTAAAATACCGGTCTGGATTATTCATTGCAGATATATAATTCATTTGTGGGACTACAACCATTTTCATCACGTTGATCATTCCCCATAAATAAAGTTTCATCCTATCCCAAAATAAAACAAAGCAACTAGGAATTTAACGTTGCTTCTCAGATGAGTCAATCATCACAGAACTGTCTTTGATGCTGCAGAAAATAACCTGCAGTCTCAACTCAAAATTCCTTATGGTCAATGAGGAGTGGGTGCCTGACGTGCTCGTGTAGTTGTTTCTTCGCCGTTGCAAACKTCTTCCTCTTCATTGCCAGTTCCTTGAACAGGACCGGGGGGAAATTAAGCCAGCCGCCTTCCCACTGAACGCCACACCTTTCTTTCGTCGCTTTAAATACMTTTGTCCCGGGCTGTAGATCGTAGGAAGCGGATGAGAACCGTTAAACTGTGAYGTGTTCGTTCAATTTCGAATTCGTGCCTGTCATCAAATCTAAATCCTTCTGCGATGAATTTCTGCACACACGAGATTAGTCCACCGCCAGCCTCACTCCCCMCTTTCAGATTAACCAATCTCACCGTATTTCTCCTATTTCTGTTCTCAAATTATTCAACACGATTCCACAATATATCCCGTTTTTTCACATGACTCTCATTAGCCTTCTCCAGACGGGAGATGGCATCATTCACTGTTGAAATCCGTCACTCTGCCCAATCCATCCTCTCTCTTGTATCGGTGCGATACAACTTTTTCCTTTAGCTCGGTAGTTGTTGTTTTTATCGTGGAGACATCGGATTCAACATCCAATAAAATCGTGTTCATCTTTCCGATTTGCTCAAATAGATCCTATAGATTKACCGATTTCTCTGGATTTACGTGTTTATCCATGTATTGGTGGGGGTGTTGAATACATTTTTAGCGTGTGTCGACATTCCAATAACGCCACTTTAGCGAGATGTTTCAAAATGTAAACTAACTTTATATTAAACTGTACTTCAAGTCAATATATTAAGACAAAAATGAAAGTATATGCGGTTGAATTTCAGTATTTACATGTGGGTATTAGGAGCTCTCTAAACTGCTGCCATCTTCTTCGGCGGTCCCACGTGACACCTCCAGTTTATTTATTTTTAATAMATTTGCTAACGTTTCTAAAAAACAGTTTTTGATTTGTCATTATGGGGTATTGTGTGTAGATTGATRAGGCTAAAAAACCTTGTTAATCCATTTTAAAATAAATCTGTAACCTAACAAAATGTGTAAAAGGTAAAGGGGTTTGAATACCTTCGAATGCACTATAAATCACAAGACAAAGTGAGCAGGGGCTTCATGCATCGCAAAATTCTGAGGGGACATAAAGTAAGTGAAGATGGCTGTGGGGTGGTCCCTAAATTGGAGAATTTTGACACGCTTGCTTCTCTAACTTGATTGATAGCCTGAAATGGCTTATTGGTAGATAGATATGAGTTTGGGAACTCATCTGAACTAGCTAAAGCCAACTTCATACAATTGCTAAATGGCTAGTAGTACTACAGAGAAAAAAATATTATTATTATCTTTATTTCGTTTTTTTAAGAGGACAACTCTGAAGGGGTACGTGCCCCTGTGCCCTCTACGGATATGGCCCCTCTGAATGGGAGACAACGAAAATGACAAACAAACACCTCTGTATGAGTTTCAAATAGCTTTATTGTCAGTGTGTCAATATCGGAAGGACATTACGTTTGAGAAACATGGWTGAACGTCTAATTCTGATATAAGACTGTGAGAAGCTTGTAGCTCTGATGACAGTTTAGCGGTACTTCTCCGCCAGGGCCAGAGCCAGTTGCTGCAGGAACTTGTCCACGGACAAATGGATCTCGGGGGTGAATTCGGCGGGGAAGTAGGCGGCAATGACCACAATCAGGTTGTGAGCCAGGATCTGCAAAGGAAAGGGAAATAGATTATTTCACCTTCATTCAGGTAAAAACTCAGATTGTTTTTGGTGTTTTCCTTGTGTGTCTTTTTCTCTTACCTTGAAGTTGGTGGGGTCCACCCTCAGCTTGGTGGCGTGCAGTTCACTGAGCTTGGTCAAGAAACCAAAGAGATCGTCCAAGTTGCCAACACATTCATCGATCTGATTCATGATGGTGATGCCGTGCTTCTTCACTGGAGCGGAACCGGGGGCCACGGAAGCCCAGTGGGAGAAGTAGGCCTTGGTCTGGGGGTAGACGACAAGCATCCTGTCGTGGACATTAGAAATGATGTGAGACAAAATTCATTTTAAATAATCATTCACACGGTCTGGGATCGAGTCCATATTTTTGCTGAGATAGTTATACACATTCATAGCTTCCATAGATTTGACTGAGGAGTTATGTGTTAATAATTTGAATACATGTTCCTAGTCTATAATGTATACATCGTTATGTAATTACCTGGAAAGAGCCTGTTCTCCAATCTCATCGGATTTAGGGAGGATTTTGCCCCAGATGGCCTTCACGTTGGCTTTGTCCTTGGCTGAGAGACTCATAGCTGTCTTGTCCGTTTATCCACTTAAATGAAGATGCTGAGAAAAGAAGCGTGTGAGCTTACACTTTTCAGAGGCTGTTTTTATTGAGGCAAGAGAGAAGGCACACCCCGATATAATCTCGGCTCCTCCTCTGATTGGGCATTTTTCCAAGACAAGATTTTTTTTTTTTTTTTTTTTTTTTTTTTACATGTTATGGAACTGAGCCAATTCGTATAATGCCCAAAATATGACATTTGCACATAATCGATTTCGTTTGTAAAAATGCTGTCATAACATTGTATGTATTTATTTCATATAGATTGAATAACAAAGTGTCTTTGAAACACTTAATACCTCAATATTTTCTTTACAGTTAAGGTTTAGTCATACGGTCTAATATTGCAGAGTATAGGCTATGTGATTCTGTACACAAGGCAGTGTTGGGGAGTAGTGGACTGCATGTAATTCAACTAGTAATTTAACTGCATTTTGCAGTAGCTTGGTGGTACTTGAACTACATTGAAATCTAACTAGGGTTTTCAGTAGTTAACTACTTTTTCCCCCACGTATCAGCTAACTACTGGAACTACACACTACTTTCCCCCCCATGTATCAGCTAACTACTGGAACTACACACTACTTTTTTTGCAAAATAAAATAAAATATGGATGAAGTAGGCAATCATTTACTTTTTGGTGCATTAGACCTGCCTAATTCTGACTTGAAACATCGTTTTTCTGCTAATAGGCTAAAATACACACTGTCAACATTTTACCCCAAAGTTCTCTGACTTACAATTTTTACTCTATTACATTTCAGATTYACATATGATCATTTTTCACGAAGTTGTTTGGATAGTGAACTTCTTTTCCATAGTAACTTTATATTTTTCTTACGGGTAGCTTTAGAGTAGCTTAATTTCTTCCAGTGTGAAGTAATTGCTAGCTTGGTAAACTATATTTTCAGAGTAGCTTCCCCAACACTAACAAATAGTTGCAATATGATCGGACTAGCAACCAAATCAAGACGTGTTGGCTTATATCCCATTTGGCTTATGTAGTCAATATTCACAGTTAACACATAAATACTGAGACAAATTATATGCCTGATAATCGGAAAGGTTTTGTTTCGGTTAAAAAGCGTACCCTATGCCTATCACTAAACATTTTAATAATATATAGGCTACGCGCATTGTATTTCAGTGGGGTTAAACAAAATGCTGTGGTTTCATTGAAGTAAATAGGCTGATATCCACATTGAATAGTGTCCAGTTAGAACCCATCATGTAATTCCCCTGATGAAGGCAGATAAAACGACTTTTCACCAACTGACAWTTAGATTATCATTCAGAAAGACCAGAAATATGGAACTATCAAATGGGTGGGGCCTTCTGAATATTAAGATAAAACAATTTGAGTCATGCTCTTTCTTTAATAGTTTACYCCCAATCTAGGCTTTTCTTTTTCAAACGWRACCCTAAATAAACACTTACATCAATAATTCGCATTTTATTAAGATAATATTGCAATTCAATGTGAATATTGCAACGATACATTAAAATAGAATTTAGGGACAAATAAGGTTCTATCCTGAGATAATTGGCATAAAAGTTCCGAACCTTCATTGGTTTGAGTGGTGTCAGATATTATTTTGAACTTAACAATATGAATTGGGGTATTAAACACGACATGTAAGTATGTAGAGAACATTGAACATAAAAAGACTATGTCAATAACAAAATTTTGACAAAAATACCGATGAAGGCKAAYCATGRCTTGWTWATTCCATCCGTAATAATTWGAATTTGGCAACGCCTAAATGACCAAGCATTATCTTTAAARGTGGGATGAGGTTGGCAGAATGCCGATATGTGCCACACTCGAGGACCTTGCCCCCTCAAGACATTCATCCAATCGTTTTCTGTGTTCTGTTCAGGGCGGAGATACTGAACATCAATAAATTGGACGTCCCATGAGACAAAAAGCTCAGGGATCTCTTGTAACATTTTGCAAGTACAAACGGAAATCAACAAACAAACGTCAACATGGTCGACTGGACAGATGCTGAGCGCAGTGCCATCGTAGGCCTGTGGGGAAAGATCAGCGTGGATGAGATCGGACCCCAGGCCCTGGCCAGGTACATTCTTATAATATTTATGTAGAATTCATTAAATAATAACACGATAATAGGCTACCTAGGTTATTTAGCACTAATTGCGTAGTAGGAAATCSCGGTGTTCACCATTGGTGCGATACAGACCATATTGATTGTTAAGTATAATTGTAATGCCTGTTGTATTCATTTTTAGACTTCTGATCGTGTCTCCATGGACTCAGAGACACTTCAGCACCTTCGGCAACCTGTCCACACCCGCTGCCATCATGGGTAACCCCGCCGTGGCCAAGCACGGAAAGACCGTGATGCACGGACTGGACAGAGCTGTGCAGAACCTGGATGACATCAAGAACACCTATACTGCACTGAGTGTGATGCACTCCGAGAAACTGCACGTGGATCCCGATAACTTCAGGGTGAGTACTTAACGTAATACATATWGCCTACTATTTTGTGCTTCATACAATTTTTTTTTTTTAAGGTATGACCAATTTTCCTTCGAGACATTTAGGAGAAAATAGTGTTATGCATTAAATAGCGGTGTGAGCCGATGTAAAGTGTATGCCAATATTATTTTACCGTCCCCTCTCCACAGCTCCTTGCCGACTGCATCACCGTGTGCGTGGCCGCCAAGCTCGGTCCCACGGCTTTCAATGCTGATACTCAGGAAGCCTTCCAGAAGTTCCTGGCTGTCGTTGTGTCCGCTCTTGGCAGACAGTACCACTAGAGCATCACTCGACAGCATCAATATGGAAGAAGATGACACTCCAACTCCAGTCTGTTAGGCTGGAAGCTGTGCCATAGCGACACGCATTGAAAATAATAAAATCAATTTAAAAGCGTTTATCTTTTTGAAATGTTGTTTTTATGGAAACCGTTCTCCAGCAATTGTACTGATGGCACATGGTTTCTACACTCTAAAAATTAGGGAATGTGAATGAATGAAAAAAAATATTTTGATGATGGTTTTCATACACATACTTTGTTCATAATCTAGAGGCCTATGGGATATTCATTGATGAGATATTCATTGATGAGAGGAAAGAGGATGGCAAATGTGATCTGCATAACATACCAATAGCAATTGACATACCTTTGTATGCCTCCTTGTCTGTATACCTGCAGACACAAAAGTGAGCAGTTCAACCATCTGCACCCAATACAGGCAGCCTTCAAAATATTCTTATTGCCTAAATATTCTTACCTCTTTGTTGATTGATATCCATTGAATTGTGTCCATTTTTTGTTTTAGAAAGATTTGCACAAATAGGAAAAGATAGATCATCATTAAACAATATACATTCAGTTCATACAAGGTACAAACCTTCTCTTAAATTGAGGAGATCTTTACATTTTTCAGTTAAGTGTCGGTACCTGCTGCCCTTTCAAATCCACATGTTTCAGTTGGGCAGCTGAAGAGGTTCCTCGATTAACCCCACCTCTTATGGGGGGTTCTTGGAATAACCTTTTGGGGGCCATTTTCAGTTCCAAGAACCCTAAGGTTCTACAAAGAACTTTGGGGACCTTAGAAGAACCCTTGTTGAACCCCTCATTTTTAGAGTGTATGAATTCTGCGGTGTGCATGTTTTTTTAATCATCTTTATAATTACTATTTAATAATGACCTCATACTTCTCCCTCCCTACACCTCTGATGAGTATAACAGGAAACATGTTCGATCCCCATGCACTCAAAATCATTCTGGCTGTGGATATGGAGAACATCAACACATTAACATCAACGTACCAGAGGATAAACCCATTGGACTTGGGGCTCTGCTGGGAGTTTACCTCATATTTTTATTTTATTTTATTCTGCTTGCCACTAAAATCATAATAAACACYGAGAACTAAAATATTGTGTTATTGTTGTTATTGTTATGCGTATTATTATTCATGAGAATAATAACTGGGGAGGGGGGTAGTTCAAAAATGAACCCCAAAAATGTTATTCAAAAGGTTATTTAAGGATCCATTAAAAGGGGTTCGTTACACGTATTAGATAGGCTAACCAAAGTTATGGAGAATAACATAGTGAGCTAGTGGATGGTGGACCTAAAGCACCATTTAGTACTTAATCCCTTCCTTTCTTCATTCAATCTATTCAATCTACTAGATGTGATAGTGGTGAAATTCAAATATCACTTTGTGATGGTCAACTGTGKTGGAATAAGGACACAACAGAGGACATAACTTCATTCATTGCCTGTTTATTTTATTGTGATAACAACAGAGCAGAAACTGGAGTCCAATTTTGGACATTTATGATGGTCTTATCTGTATTTGTCAGCCAGGGCAGCGGACAAGGCTGCAAGGAATTTATCCACAGCAATGTGCACTTCGGGGGTGAAATCCGCAGGGAAGTGAATAGCCAGGGTGACAAGGATGTTGTGGGACAGAATCTGAAAAGTATATTTAAAAAGTTAATATTGAAGGATTAAGCCTTAGCAACAGACAGAGTTGATGTCGAGAGTGATCAATATACAGACAATAGGTTATCTGGGGGCAAACCTTGAAGTTTCCAGGGTCAACGCGCAGCTCGAAGGCGTGCAGATCGCTGAGAGCACTCAGTCCACCCACGAGGTTGTCCATCAGTCCGACGGCATTACCAATTGCACCCATGATGACGCCTCCATGCTTCTTGACTGGGCCAGAACCGGGGCTCAGGTCAGCCCAGTGGGAGAAGTAGGTCTTAGTCTGGGGGTAAGCAGTCAGCATCCTGCAAAGGAAGGTACAGAATAGTTCGATTTATATTGGAGTTTTTGTTAGATGCTGCACTTCTAAGCATTACGCGTATCATATGTCTCCCATCGTCTGTGTCTACAACGTATTGAAAGTAGTTGACTTAATGTATGTTAAAATGCTTATTCGGGGTAGGCACATAGGCCGCTGTCAGCAGGTTAAAGACAACCAGTCTCATAATTCTTTCATTAAGAAGGCTTACCTTCCCAAAGCCTCAGCGCCGATGACATCTGCCTTTCCACTAATCTTGCCCCAGAAGGCCTTGACCACAGATTTGTCCTTAGCTGTCAGACTCATTTTGCTCCTTTCTGATTGGCCTGTATTAAATCTACAAGAAATGATCTGAAGATGACTGCCTATACAACTAGGTCCCTTTATATTACAGTAGAGTGGCAGACACGCCCAGCTACTAGGGTACACTCCCCCTACACTGCAACTATCTTGGTCAAAATCCAAGAGTAAGATCCGTTATCTTGCCTTTTATCAAATATTAAGTTAGCGTTTTATATAAAAAACTTCAATAAGATGTCAGAGGGCTATGTTTCTAATAATATCCATCATTAACCTTTTTGCGCAATGCAAATACATTAATTGTAAGCATATATTTCCAATAGGTTAATTCTAAAGTTGCAGCTGCTTTTGCCGAAACAGCCAAATAATACATCTTTAGTTAATTGGCAAAATGTCATGCATTTAAATCAATTACACCAGATGCAACAGTGATGTCAACAATTTTACAATTTGTTTGATTGATAAAGATAATTATTATAAATATTATTTTATTTTTTTGTTGCATAAAACGAAATCTTTGAGAGTAGCCTAATCGAGCCCATATAATATATATTACATTGGTAAATGATATTGTAAAAATCAAATCCACCTTCACAAAGACCTGCATTCAATGGGAAAATATTTATTCAAAGTGACGTGTTACATTTGTATTTTGTATTTTTTATTTAACCTTTATTTAACTAGGCAAGTCAGTTAAGAACACATTCTTATTTACAATGACGGTCTGTATGTATCTATGATATGCCTACTCTGGGGTTCAATGGAAGTTGGATATGATTCCCAATTATAAGGTTGATTGGATTTCGAATGATGATCGGGGAAAAAGTCAGAGGAAGAAAGAGGTCATGCGAGGACATGGGTACAGACCTATCTACAAATAATACAGGACATTTCTGCTTATCATATTTAATGTCTTGAACTTAATAACTTAAAATGGGCGGGACCGGTCTGAATACCCCGATAAAAAAAGGAAGGCATAATTTTGTCGTAGATAAGAAACTGTGCCAAATAGTAGGCCGTTGTTGTGCCGAAAATCTCCCCCTACCGGAATTAGCAGGAATTATCACATTTTCCAAATTCATAAAAATGTTTAGTGATTGCATCTCTTTCTATTTTTTCATTAGAATAGCCTTATACACTGCAATGAAGGACGTGTAATCTTCGGAAGAGTTTTSCCATAACCTTGCTTTTATTCTTGCATCAGTTGGATAAATTAAACTGTTTAGCTAGTGATCATGCGAATTTTGAAACGTTGGTAATCTAGTTAAAATTGTATAGGCCTATTTACATATGCTTCCAGCTTTTAGGATCTAACCTACAGACTTGATTCTGTAACAGCTAATAAATTAACATTTACTGTTGTTTTTAACAGATCCGAATTATTGGAATTGATGTCATCAAAGTTCGAGAGCTGAAAGCGCTCCACTTGGCCAATACTGATCTTTACCAGAGCCAATCATATGCGCCGCCTCAGTGGCGGGAGCACTCATAAATATAAATGCAGGCAAAGTGTCTCCCTACACAATACATTAATTTGTTTAATCTGTTGCAAACCCGAAGATCAAACACTGCCAACACTGGTTGACTGGACAGACGCCGCGAAGAGCACCATCATGCTGTCTGGGGCAAAGTAGATATCAATGAGGTCGGACCACTGGCTCTGGCAAGGTAGTCATGCTTCAGCCTCATTCCAAATATATCATTTACTATAGCTTATAGTGGAGATGATCATGAGTAATTTAACACTATTACACTTGTCCTGTTATCTATCATTACTATTAATATTGAATTGATATTGTTAAGTTTGAATGGAGCATGTGTACAGTATTAATTAGGCATATAATTGACATACATTTGGAAATAATTCACATATTTCGGTGTTCTTGCAATGACAGAGTCCTGATCGTCTATCCCTGGACTCAGCGTTATTTCGGCTCTTTCGGAGATGTGTCCACTCCCGCAGCAATCATGGGCAACCCCAAAGTTGCTGCCTCACGGCAAGGTCGTGTGTGGAGCTCTGGATAAAGCTGTGAAGAACATGGGCAACATCTTGGCTACTACAAGTCACTGAGCGAGACCCACGCCAACAAACTCTTCGTCGACCCTGAAAATTTCAGGGTATGCCTTCTGTCTTGAGAAATAGGCTTATATTTTAGGCTTTACTGATGTAAGCCTACACACACTAACAATCAGCAACACGTCTAATTCCAAAGGTGAAACAAAAACCGCCAGTCTTATTTAACATCTTCCTCCTTTGTCTTTTGTCCACAGGTGTTGCTGACGTCCCTCACAATTGTCATTGCCGCCAAGTTCGGAGCCTCTTTCACTCCTGAACTCCAGGCAACCTGGCAGAAGTTCATGAAGTGGTGTCGCAGCCATGGGCAAGTCGGTATGACGTTCTAAATGCACCCCAGACAAGTGATTATGTTCTGACATCCCTGCCTGAGTGAAAATAAAGACATCGAAACAATCTATTGTATTTGTATTTATAAAAAGTGATTTTCTTTTAAGAAGGAGTGGGGGGGGTCAGTTCCAAGACAGAATTCTTAACATAGACCACTAAYAGAGCAGCCAAAGTGCATGGTTAGATGCTTTTTTGCCCTTCTGCGTCACTTCATTTACAGAAGATCTCTGCTAAACATAGAATCAAGATGTCTAGCCTGTCGGAGACTGCGGATAACAACAGAACGAAGCTGACTACAAAAACAAAGTTGCCGAAGTATCTGCAATTATTACAAACAAGTCAAGGATACAATTATGCTTCAAATGAAAACCAAGATGGCTGTATTAAAACAACCTACATACATGGGCATATAAAGGCTTTTTCAATCATACTGAACTCAATTTCATATTCAATCAATTTAGTTATTTTGCCAAGAGGCTACTGTGTACTTTTTGCCTCAATGTTTTCATGATGTGTGACAACAAGTGCGCAATGATGAGCTCGATCTGTGATTTAGTCCATTATTGCGTAAATCATAATAAGCCGTCAATAGCCTATTTGCAGCCATAGTCAAAGTGATTGCCTACACAACCTAGGTTAACCTGTAGTCAAGTCTGTGTTTTGGTCAAATAAGCAGTCAAATCTTATTCATTGAAAATCATAAATGAGCTCTTGATCATTGTCGATTAAAAATCTGGTTAATTATCACTAAAGCAACAATGTGGTATTAACATTGTTGGTTTTATAGGCCGCTACAACATAGGCCTATTGGAACACCAACAAGCTCCTGAGATCTGCCTAGCAAACGTAGCCTTCTCCCACTGATAATGAATTGCCTTCAATTCTGAAATGTAAAATGTTCACCGTGTTGTCATCTTACATCTTGAAGACGTCAAACATCCTATTCTCATGTTAAACAAGGTTGTTTGAGTCCTGATTCTTTCAAATATTTAATAAAATTATACAAAGATATGTGTGCAAACTACATACAGTGTATACCACCTACTGGCTTTTCTTGTATTGCTGGTTGTAAATACAAAATGCCTGCATCTCATACTGCGACTGATAAGGGACACTGCTTCATAGTAATTATTAGTAGTATTATAAATGATTTAAACATTTTGAACAAGTTTGGCAAACCCTTCAGTTAACGCTACTGTAGCCCTTTATCAATTATCCCCAAAGTGAAAAAAAAAGTAGTATTATGGTTCCTTCATATACATTTAACATATTACAACGTATGGCTGTGTTTTACAGCACTACTTTTGGTGTCCCCCTAAGGAATTGGCTCTTTGACGAACTTTTCACCGTAAATGTGTCCCCTCCCCAAGTTGATATCAGATTTCCAACCACAGTCTCACATTCAATTCTGCGCCATATAATGTACAAATTGTACTTTCAGCAGCATTTCGGTGCGCTTTTTTGTGCGTTTTTCGTCTGGCTAAATTCGTGAGAAAGACACGAATTATTGTGCTTACTTAATTCGTGCGCAAAGACACAAATTTACCCAGTAGGGCTACACACGCTTGCCAAAACCTATGACGCGATAATTTGTATTTCATTTTTTGTTCTTCGTCACTGGCTAATTCAAGCGGTCATGAATATACACGAAATGTTCGATTTGTTTAACGCATGTTTTAAAATGGTCGTTGTATGCCTATATGTCTGTTTTAGATTGCTGAACAGAACTTTGAGAAAAGAAGACACAGCATTACGTGCGACTCTAATTCGTGGGAAATATTGTTTGTAATGTAATCTGCCACATGCTGTTTCCTGTGCTTGATTTCGCGTTAATACTTTTGGAATATAACTCGTGCACTTGTAATCAGAACGCCTTTTTGTGTCATGGTAGGCAACCATACACGATTTTCTTCATAACCATTTTCATATTTTTCGTGGAGCTAAATTACACAATTTTCTTCATCAATGCATTATTGAACACTGTTAATGTAAAATAATGAATTATGTTGGCTTAGCACTTATCGCCTTTCCGCTAAGGCCTTTTCATACTTAAAGTGGAACATTTTATGCACTCGCCATACATGCGTCAGTAGAAAAACGCCAGCATTGCAAATGTATGGTCCTTACTAACGTCCAGCTGACGTTTCCAACATTCGCGGACGCCGTTGGGCCGTGCACGGGGGAGAGATTCTTTCAGGAAGTCATCAAACGAAAGTCTCTCGGACTCGGCTTTCCGTTTTATAAAAATAACAAGATTTTGTCATTTTTTTCCGCAGTGCTTCGGACATTCCCACCAGAGGGAAAATAAATAATATTGCAAATGCACCGCCACATTGGCAAATGATGTGGCTTTTCTCCTAAGCGAAAATATTTCCGCAAGGACGTAATGGCAAGTTGGCCCCGACAAGCATGGCGTCGAGGCCTCAACGCTTTTTGAGTTTGGCCATTTTTCTGGGATTAAGGTCAAAAACGCAAAGTAGGGGTGCTAATTCGACCGCTCACGTTCAAAGTACATAAGCATAGACGGTGTCGGAACAGAAAAGAACAGCCATTTAATCTATGTAATTTAAGAGAAATCGTACATCTGACAAATCGTCTGTTCACAAAAGGAGTAAGAAAAACAGAGAAAGTTACAGAGATCCAGTTGCAGTGGTGTTCAGGACGAACATTTTTGAAGTGGGTCCTCGAAGTCTCTGCCAGAATTCTGTGATTTTAATGTGATTTTTAGTAATGAAATATCTACAACGCTCATGTTAACGCTCTGTAAATAAGGTCAGTTCTAACCTAAAGACTTACACTCAATATTATATAAGAGCTACCAAGGAGATATTATGTGTCACTCAGCTTCCTATGTCAATCCGCAAGTACCCTTCAAATGGGTGCCATAGCGGGTCCGTTCGAAGGGTTTAAAAAGGGTCAGATCTGCCTCCCGGGTGGCGCAGTGGTCCTACGGGGCACTGCATCGCAGTGCTAGCTGCGCCACCAGAGTTCTGGGTTCGCGCCCAGGCGTCTGTTGCAAAGCCGGCGCGAGCCGGAGAGGTCCGTGGGGCGAGGCAACAATTGGCCTAGCTCGTCGGGTTAGGGGAGGGTTTGTTGTCGGTTAGGAAGAGATAATCCTTGTCTCATCGCGCTCCACGACTCCTGTGGCAGGCCGGGCGCCAGTGCGCGCATACGCCAAGGGCCAGGTGCACCGGTGTTTGCCTCCCGAAACATTGGTGCGGCCTGGCTTCCGGGTTGCGCGCGCTGTGTTAAAGAAGCAGTGGCGGCTTCTGGTGTGGGTTTGTGCTTCGGTGAAGGACGGCGTTCGGCTTTCGACCTTTCGGTCTTCCTGAGCCCAGATATGGAAGTTGTTAGCGATGAGACAAGAATAGTAATTTACTGAGTGATTGGGATGCCACGAAAGAACAATGGTTGTAAAAAGGATGGAGTCGAACGTACAGGTGCTTAAAGACACCGCACAAAAGCCTGCCATGGATTGCCATTAAATCTCCAGGCCGTGCCACGAGTTCAACGAGATGCACCTTGACCGTAGGCTCGCTCCCGGTTAGAATGCAGGCGACAGGAAAGAAGAAGCCCAAATGACCCTTTGAACCTCACTTTCAATATTTTTTGCTTTTGGGAGACAGAGAGAGAACGGTTACGGAGTTAGAAGCCACAATTTGACTCAGGAACGTCCTAAGGTCCTCCCCAATCTGTGCATAGCCTAACATTGACCCGTGTGGCATTAACCCTAAACGAGTTTAAAAGAAAGGTTGTTTACTCAAACAGTTTTACACTGACGTGTCTCCCATAGGAATCCATTGCCCCTGCTCGCCTAAATTCATCTGAAGCCTAATGTGGGGTAATAATGCTTTTATGAAACGCCCTAGTTTCCGAGATGACAATCCATCAGGGGCACGTATGAGGTTTTACCTGTGGTCGATTCTAAGCTTCCTGGAGCAAAGGCCGGACGTGGTTAAATCAGCCTAACCAGTGTTTTGCCCAACCCAACCTGCAAGTTTTGAGAGAAATAGTGCATTCAAGCCCTCATGTACATCAGTGAAGTTCTTAACCGTATAGACCTTAAAACGTCAGGAATTCGTAAAAGCCCACTCTCTAATATAAGAGAATATTGTTTACTTGTCAGTTCGCTGTGCCCCAACCGCCGAACGTTGCCCATAATTTGGGTGTCAAAAGGGCTGTTTCGAAGGGTAAAAAATCAAATAGTTCCAAAACTAATATATGTGAATCAGGGCAACCCCAGTGAAACTGTAATATCAGTCATTCATCCCATCAGATTTCAGGAAAAAATTTACACACCACACAGAAAGGATGGAGTGACCATTCTGGAGGGACTGTAGAGCAGTACAGTGCCTGCTAGTTACTTTTTGTCTTCGAACTTTTAAAGAACCGTCAGACCTAGAGTTCGTGAAGCTTTACAAAACCCTGTTCTAGAGCTCAGGGGTCGTTAAGCCAACGGTAGTTAATGTGGCTCTAGAAGGTTCTCGGACCGATAAAAAGCCTCGTGCAGTTTGCGATTGATTCAATTCATTGTTGCGCATTACGAACATTGGTGAACTATTTAGAAAAGGTCCCAGAGTTCGCAAGACTTAGGTGCATTGAACAATGACCCGGCCCATAGAGACGGCCCGACATCTTCTGTCCACGATGATCATTCAAAGGACCATTCGCCGTAGGCAAGGTCCTCGGAAAAAGCTGGAGAATTTCAGCACGCTAATTAAAGTTTTGGCTGGGCACCGAACTGACATATCGCAGCCCAATAAGAGCTTATGACGGATTAGGTCGCCCTTCTCCACATAGGGCTAAACATAATGTGAGAACTGGTACCCGCAGCTAGAACATAAACTACGTATTATTTTGTTTTATTTAATGGTTGAAATGGAAGGCCCGGCTAGTGAATTTTGGGCGCTCTGAAATATGTGATAGTTATGCTTCTAAACGAGTATGAAAGTGAGTTTGGGAGTCGAGATGGTATCAGTTTGGTGTCTGAAAATTATATAATTGGCTGAATTGGGAGCACTGAATCTTGTCCTTAGTTGAGCTTTGTGTGCAATGTTTCTAGAGATTGTTTTCAACAGTGTAGAATAAACCACCAAATAGTTATAGAGACTAACACACTATAAGTTTGACATCACGCATAGTTCCCTCCGCGATGAGTGCCGTGGCATCCTCTCCTTATAGTTAACCTGAAGGTCTATGGTGGTTTATGAATTGTCTGTATGAAGATCTGTCTTCAAATGACAATGACGCTATTGGTAAGGAATAGGGGCCACTATGGATGGGTGTAGAGTACGGGTCCTGTGGTGATTCCTATATGCTTTCCTGGAGAAACGGGAGGATTAAAATCACGTCCCTACAGAAGATGTGTTTCTGGTGTGCCATAGTTCGGTCGTGCCGTATCCAGCAGTTTTGTGGTAACGTATAATACCTGCTATAGTTGCATTCAAACCCTGGTGTAAATCAGTCAGTGTCTTAACTGTGATAGACTTTTAACTCAGGATTCTGTTTTAAAAGCATACCCCGCTCCGGTGATATGGTTTTACTTATAGCTTTCCTGGTGCCAACGGAAGTGCCTTAAAATGGGGTATAGGTGCTTGTTTCAAAGTTTAAAAATCCAGATCTTATCCAAAACTTTAAATGTTGTGAATCGGTCACCTCCATGAACTGTAAATCAGTAATTTCTCTCCACAGATGTTCAAAGAAAGCCTCTCTACTCACCACACACACACACAAGACACACACACACAACACGACACACACACACAATCACACACACAGCAAGGATGGAGTGAAAAAGTATGGTGCTTTAAAGACACACAGAGCCTTAAATGCTTTTAGGGGGGATCCAGACTTCCATACCCGCTCTGGGAGCGCTATACTACCGCCCCAAATCAATGGGTGCTGGCCTGAGTGATTTATGGAGGTTTTCAAAAAATATTCTGTTTTTTCTTCTGGAAATATTTTATGTCTTTTCTTCTCGAGTCAATGGCCTGAGTGATTTATGGAGGTTTTCAAAAAATATTCTAAGTTCAAACTTTTCGTGCACCTGGTATTTTTTGGGGTTACCAGGCGTCATTTTTCAAAACGGTTGAAATTCCTTTATGGGGCATCAGAGTGTCACATGACCGGATGAGGTAACTATTCTTGTTCTTCTTGTAATTTTCCGGTAGGCTAGAAGCTTTCCGGTGTTTTGCTGCTCGACACAGGTCGACGCAGGTATTGCACTTGATTTATCGTTATCGTAACCGTAGGTGCAGCCAAGTGGAATACGAAAGCTTTCTGCTATTTCGCACTGACGGTAATTTGAACACAAGAACGTTTCTAGTGAAAAGGTGCTTACACTCAGAGCCATGTATTTACACTCAGCCACCCTAGCCTTATTACGGGTTAACGTTTTGGTAATTTTGGTTGGCCAACAAAATGTAAGACTACAATGACTGCATATGTTTCCCCAAATGTTATACGAAAAAAAAATGTTTTGTTATTGATGGACAATGGCAAGGCTGCCATTGTATTTTCAGTTAATTCTGGTCAATAAAAATGTTTTACACGTTTATTTTTTAAGAAATACATAATACAACCAAATAAACACCATTAACCATCATGCATTGCTTACATTCTATCTATACTGAAAAGTCTGTCCAGAAAAATCGAAAACAGTAATATAGAGGCATAAAACCACAATGTTTTAATAGGGATTAAAAAAAGACAATATATATATATAACCTCTTATGGTTATATGGTTAAAAGACAAAATATCTATATATTCATAACGTAAAATAAATAAATACAGGCGATCGCGTCTATGGTTGTTGCAACGGCTTGTGTGTCGCCTATTGGTGAAATTCGTGTCTTTTCGCACGAATTAAGTAGCACAGAAATTCGTGTATTTTCAAACGAATTGAACCACCCCAAAAATGCACAAAAACGCACGAAATCTGCTGAAATACATTTTGTACATATATGCGCGAATTGAATGTGAGGCTGGGCTGCAGATTTTCGCCCCTGCTACACGCAGGATAGCATGATTGATTTCCCTGCTGTAACTTGCCACACAACCACACAAGGCCATTTATGGAACTATAGTGAAATGGGACCATCTTGGGAACTTTCCCCCCCCAGTTGACTGCAGCATACCAGCCTTATTTGCTATCTTGGGTCAGACTCAGATCATAGTTTGCACACATATCTTTGTATAATATTAAATATTTGAAAGAATCAGGACTCAAACAACCTTGTTTAACATGAGAATAGGATGTTTGACGTCTTCAAGATGTAAGATGACAACACGGTAACATTTTACATTTCAGAATTGAAGGCAATTCATTATCAGTGGGAGAAGGCTACGTTTGCTAGGCAGATCTCAGAGCTTGTTGGTGTTCCAATAGGCCTATGTTGTAGCGGCCTATAAAACCAACAATGTTAAACCATATTGTTGCTTTAGTGAAATTAACCAGATTTTTAATCGACAATGATCAAGAGCTCATGTTATGATTTTCAATGAATAAGATTGACTGCTTATTTGACCAAAACACAGACTTGACTACAGGTTAACCTAGGTTGTGTAGGCAATCACTTTGGACTATGGGCTGCACAATAGGCTATTGACGGCTTATTATGATTTACGCAATAATGGACTAAATCACAGATCGAGCTACATCATTACCGCACTTGTTGTCACACATTCATGCAAAACATTGAGGCAAAAAGTACACAGTAGCCTCTTGGCAAAAATAACTAAATTGATTGAATATGAAATTGAGTTCAGTATGATTGAAAAAGCCTTTATATGCCCATGTATGTAGGTTGTTTAATACAGCCATCTTGGTTTTCATTTGAAGCATAATGGTATCCTTGACTTGTTGTAATAATTGCAGATTACTCGGCAACTTTGTTTTTGTAGTCAGCTTCGTTCTGTTGTTATCCGCAGTCTCCGACAGGCTAGACATCTTGATTCTATGTTTAGCAGAGATCTTCTGTAAATGAAGTTGACGCAGAAGGGCCAAAAAAGCATCTAACCATGCACTTTGGCTGCTCTGTTAGTGGTCTATGTTAAGAAATTCTGTCTTGTAACTGACCCCCCCCCACTCCTTCTTAAATGAAAATCACTTTTATAAATACAAAATACAATTAGATTGTTTCGATGTCTTTATTTTCACTCAGGCGGGATGTCAGAACATACATCACTTGTCTGGGGTGCATTTAGAAAGTACCGACTTGCCCATGGCTGCGACAAACACTTTCATGAACTTCTGCCAGGTTGCCTGGATTGTTCAGGAGTGAAAGAGGCCTCCGAACTTGGCGGCAATGACAATTGTGAGGACGTCAGCAACACCTGTGGACAAAAGACAAAGGAGTAAGATGTTAAATAAGACTGGCGGTTTTGTTTCACCTTTGGAATTAGACGTGTTGCTCTGATGTGTTAGTGTGTGTAGGCTTACATCAGTAAAGCCTAAAAATAAGCCTTTTCTCAAGACAGAAGGCATACCCTGAAATTGTCAGGGTCGACGAAGAGTTTGTTGGCGTTGGTCTCGCTCAGTGACTTTGTATGTAGCCAAGATGTTGCCCATGTTCTTTCACAGCTTTATCCAGAGCTCCACACACGACCTTGCCGTGAGGCAGCAACTTTGGGGTTGCCCTATGATTGCTGCGGGAGTGGACACATCTCCGAAAGAGCCGAAATAACGCTGACGCCAGGGATAGACGATCAGGGACTCTGTCATTGCAAGAACACCAAAATATAGTGAGATTATTTCCAAATGTATGTCAATTATAATGCCTAATTAATACTGTTATACATGCTCGCATTCAAACTTGAACAATATCAATCATATTAATAGTAATGAGTAGATAACAGGACAAGTGTAAACTAGTGTTATAATAACTCATGATCATCTCCTATAGAGCTCATAGTTAAATGATTATTTGGAATGGAGGCTTGAAGCCATGACTAATCCTTTGCCAGAGCCGATGTCCGATCCCATTGATATCTACTTTGCCCCAGACAGCACCTGATGGGTGCTCTTCGCGGCGGTCGTCCGAGTCAACCAGGGGTTTGCAGTGTTTGATCTTGCGGGCTGGTTGCAACAGAATTAAACCAAATTTAGTGTATTGTGTAGGAGACACTTTTGCCTGCAATTGTAATATTTATGAGTGGCTCGCCGCCCACTTGGATCGCCGGCGCATATGATTGCTCTGGTAAAAGATTCAGGTATGGCCAAGTGGGCCTTCAACTCTCGAACTCATTGATTGACATCCAATTCCAATAATTATCTGTTACAAAAACAACAGTAAATGTTAATTTATTAGCTTTTACGGGAATCAGTCTGTAGGTTACGATTCCTAAAGCTGAGCATGTGTAACATAGGCCTATACAATTTTAAACTAGATTACCAACGATTTCAAAAAATTCGCATGATCACTAGCTAAAACAGTTTAATTTATCCAACTGAATGCAAGAAGTAAGAAGCAGGGTTATGGGAGCAAAACTCTTTCCGAAGATACACGTCCTTCATTGCAGTGTAATAAGCGCTATTCTAATGAAAATAGAAAAGATTGCAATCACTAAACCATTTTATGAATTTTGGAAAATGTTGATAATTCCTGCTAAATCGGTAGGGAGATTCGCACAAGGCCTACTATTTGGCAAGTTTCTTATCTACGACCAAAATATGCCTTCTTTCCCTTTTTTTTATCGGGGTATTCCAGCAGGTCCACGCCCATTTTAAGTTATTAAGTTCAGACCATAAATATGAATAGGCAGAAATGTCCTGTATTATTTGTAGATAGGTCTGTACCCATTGGTCCTCGCATGACCTCTTTTCTTCCTCTTGACTGTTTTCCCGAGTCATTCATTTCGAGAATCAAATCAAACCTTATAATTGGAATCATATTCAACTTCCAATTGAACCCCAGAGTAGGCAATATCATAGGATACAATACAGACCGTTCAGGTTTAAATAAGGAATGTGTTTCTGAACTGACTTGCTAGTTAAAATAAAGGAGGTTAAAAAAAAAATACAAAATACAAATGTAAACATCGTCACTTTGAATAAAATATATTCCATTGAATCAGGTCTTTGTGAAGGTGGATTTGATTTTTACAATATCATTTCCAATTGTAAATATATATTATATGGTGCTCGATTAGGCTAAACTCTCAACAGATTTCGTTTTATTGCAACAAAAAATAAAATAATATTTTATAATGAATTATACTTTATCATCAAACCAAATTGTTAAAATTGTTGGACATCACTGGTTGCAGTCTGGTGTAATTAATTTAATGCATGACATTTGCCAATTAACTAAAGATTATTATTTGGCTGTTCGGCAAAAGCAGCTGCAACTTTAGAATTAAACCTATCTGGAAATATATGCTGTACAATTAAATGTATTTTGCATTGTGCGCAAAAAGCGTTATGATGGATATTATCAGAAACTAAGCCCCTGACATCTTATTGAAGTTTTTGTATATAAACGGCTACTTAATATTTGATAAAAGGCAGAGATAACGGATCTTACTCTTGGATTTTGACCAAGATAGTGCAGTGTAGGGGGAGTGTACCTAGTAGCTGGGCGTGTCCTGCACTCTACTTAATATATAAAGGGACCTAGTTTGTATAGGCAGTCATCTCAGATCAATTCGTGTAGATTTAAATACAGGCCAATCAGACAAGGAGCAAAAGCAGTCTGACAGCTAAGGACAATCTGTGAGTTCAAGAGCCTCTGGGGGCAAGATTAGTGGAAAGGCAGATGTCATCCGGCGCTTGAGGGCTGTGGGAAAGGTAAGCCTTTCTTAATGAAAGAATGTATGAGACTGGTTGTTGTCTTAACCTGCTGACAGCGGCCTATGTGCCTACCCAATATAGCATTTTAACATACAGGTTAAGTTCAACTACTATTTCAATACGTTGTAGACCACAGCACGATGGGGAGACACGTATGATAACCGCGTTAATGCTTAGTAAGTGCAGCATCTAACAAAAACTCCAATATAAATCGAACTATTCTGTACCTTCCTTGGAGCAGGATGCTGACTGCTTACCCCAGACTAAGACTACTTTCTCCCCACTGGGCGTGACTGGAGCCCCGGTTCTGGCCCAAGTCAAGGAAGCATGGAGGCCGTTCATCAGTGGGTGGTCAAATATGGTAATCCGTCCGAGGACTGATGGGACAACCTCGGTGGCGTGGCTGAGTGCTCTCAGCGATCTGCACGCCTTCGAGCTGCGCGTTTGGACCTGAAACTGCTCAAGGTTTGCCCCAGATAACCTATTGTCTGTTATTGATCACTCTCGACATCACTCTGTCTGTTGCTAAGGCTAAATCCTTTCAATATGATAACTTTTAAATTATACTTTGTTCAAGATTCTGTCCCACAACATCCTTGTCACCCTGGCCTATTCACTTTCCCTGCGGGATTTCACCGCCCGGAAGTGGCACATTGCTGTGGATAAATTTTGCAGCCTTGTGCCGCTGCCCTGGCTGCCAAATACGAGATAAGACCATCATAACATGTCCAAAAATTGGACTCCAAGTTTCTGCTCTGTTGTTATCACAATAAAATAAACAGGCACTGATGAAAGTTATGTCCTCTGTGTGTCCTATTCCAACCACAGTTGACCATCACACAAGTGAGATTTGATATTCAACACTATCACATCTAGTAAGACATTGAAGTAGATTGATGAAGAAGGAAGGATTAAGTACTAATGGTGCTTTAGGTCGCACCATCCACTAGCTCAACTAGTTATTCTCCATAACTTGGTTAGCCTATCTAATACGTGTAAGAACCCCTTTTAATGGATCCTTAAATAACCTTTTGAATAAATTTTTGGGCGTTTCATTTAAACTACCCCCTCCCCAGTTATTATTCCTCAATGAATAATAATACGCATAACAATAACAACCAATAACACAATATTTTAGTTCTCAGGTTTTATTAGGATTTTAGTGGCAAGCAGAATAAAATAAAAGAAAAATATGACGGTAAATCCCAGCAGAGCCCCAAGTCCAATGGTTTATCCTCTGGTAGCGTTGATGTTAATTGTGTTGACTGTTCTCCATAGTCCACAGCCAGACATGATTTTGAGTGCATGGGATCGAACATGTTCCTGTTATAACTCATCAGAAGTGTAGGGAGGGAGAATATGGGTCATTATTAAATAGTAATTTAAAAAGATATTTAAATAAAAACATTGCACACACGCCAGAGAAGTTCATTACACTCTAAAAATGAAGGGGTTCAACAAGGGTCGTTCTAAGGTCCCCAAAGTTCTTTGTAGAATTATGGGTTCTTGGAACTGGAAAATGGCTCCCCAAAAGGTTATTCCACAGAACCCCATAAGATGGTGGGGTTAATCGAGGGAACCTCTTCAGCTGCCAACTGAAACATGTGGAATTTGGAAAGGCAGCAGCGTACCGACACTTAACTGAAAAATGTAAAAGATCTCCATAATTTAAGAGAAGGTTTGTTACCTTGTATGAACTGAATGTAATTGTTTAATGATGGATCTATCCTTTTCCTATTTTTTTTTAGTGGCAAATCTTTCTAAAAACAAAAAAGGGTACACAATTCAGTGCGATATCAATCAACAAAGAGGTAAGTAATATTTTAGGCAATAAGGAATATTCTGAAGCGTGCGTATGGGTGCAGATGGGTGGAACTGCTCACTTTTGTGTCTGCAGTGTATACAGACAAGGAAGGCATACAAAGGTATGTCAATTGCTTTGGTATGTTATGCACGATCACACTTTGCCATCCTCTTTCCTCTCATCAATGAATATCTCATCAAGAATATCCCATAGCCTCTAGATTATAGAACAAAAGCTATGTGTATGAAAACCATCATCAAACTATTTTTTTTCATTCATTCACATTCCCTAATTTTTTAGAGGTAGAAACCATGTGCCATCAGTACAATATTGCTGGAGAACGGTTTTCCACTAAAAACAAACATTCAAAAAAATGTAAAACGCTTTTTAAAATTGATTTTATTATTTTCAATGGTCGGTGTCGCTTATGCCAAGCTTCCAGCCTAACAGACTGGGAGTGGAGTGTATCATTACTTGCCATATTGAATGCTGTCGAGTGATGCTCTAGTGGTACTGTCTGCCAAGAGCGGACACCAAGACGACAGCCCAGGACACTCTGGAAGGCTCCTTAGAGTATCAGCATTGAAAGCCGTGGGACCGAGTTGGCGCCACCGGCACACGGTGATCGCAGTCGGCAAGGAGCTGTGGAGAGGGGACGGTAACATAATATTGGCTACCACCTTTACATCGGCTCACACGCTATTTTAATGCATAACCACTATTTCTCCTAAATGTGCTCGAAGGAAAAATGGTCATACCTTAAAAAAAAAAAATTGTTATGAAGCACAAAATAGTAAGGCAATATGTATTACGTTAACTACCACCCGTGAAGTTATCGGATCCACGTGCAGGTTTCTGCGGAGTGCAATCAACATCAGTGCAGTATAGGTGTTCTTGATGTTCATCCAGGTTTCGCACAGCTCTGTCCAGTCCGTGCATACACGGTCTTCCGTGCTTGGCCACGGCGGGGTTACCCATGATGCAGCGGTGTGTGGACAGTTGCCGAAGGTGCTGAAGTGTCTCTGAGTCATGGAGACCCGATCCAGCAAGTCTAAAAAATGAATAAACAGCAATTACAATTATACTTAACAATCAATATGGTCTGTATCGCACCAATGGTGAACACCGGATTTCCTACCTACGGCAATTAGTGCTAAATAACCTAGTAGCACTAATTATCGGTGTTATTATTTAAGACTGAATTTCTACTATAATATTATAAGAAATCCTGGCCAGGGCCTGGGTCCGCGATCTATCCACAGCTGATCTTTCCCCCAGGCCTACATGGCACTCAGCGCTCAGCCATGCTGTCCAGTCCGACCATGTTGACGTTGTGTTGATTCCGTTTGTACTTGCAAAATGTTACAGAGAGATCCTGAGCTTTTTTGTCTCATGGACGTCCAAATTTATTTGAGTCAGGTATCTCGCCCTGAACAGAACACAGAAAACGAATTGGATGAATGTCTTGAAGGGGGCAAGGTTCCGAGTTTGTGCACATATCGGATTCTGCCAACTCCATCCCCTCTTTAAAGATAATGCATGTGGTCATTTAGGCGTTGCCAAATTCAAATTTTACGGATGGAATAAACAAGCCATGGAGTCCTTCATCGGTATTTTTGTCAAAATTTGTTATGACATAGTCTTTTTAGTCAAGTTTCTACTATACTTACATGTCCGTGTTTAATACCCCAATTCATATTGTTAAGTTCAAAATAATATCTGAGCACCACTACAACGCAATGAAGGTTCGAACTTTTATGCAATTATCGTCAGGATAGAACCTTATTTGTCCCTAATGTCATTTAATGTATCGTGTGAATATTCACAATTGAATTGCAATATGTATCTTTAATAAAAATGCGGAATTATTGATGTAAGTGTTATATTAGGGTTCTCGTAATTGAAAAGAAAAGCCTAGATTGGGAGTAAACATTAGAAAGAAAGAGCATCTGACTCAGAATTGGTTTTATCTTAATATTACGAAGGGCCCCACCCATTTGATAGTTCCATATTCTGGTCTTCTGAATGATAATTCTAAATGCAGTTTTGAAAAGTCCGTTTTATCTGCCTCACAGGAGGAATTACATGATGGGTTCAAAGCTGGACATTTCATGGGATATCAGGCCTATTTACGTTCACATGAAACCACAGCTTTTTGTTTAACCCCACTGAAATACAATGCGCGTAGCCATATATTATGTAAAAATGTTAGTATAGCATAGGTGTACGCTTTTTAACCGAAACACAAATCCTTTCCGATTATCAGGCATATAATTTGTCTCAGTTTTATGTGTAACTGTGATATTGACTACATCAGCCAAATTGGATATGAAGCCAACACGTCTCTTGATTTGGTTGCTAGTCCGATCATCTTGCAACCTATTGTAGTGTTGGGGGAACTACTCTGAAAAATATAGTTTACCAAGCGGTAGCATTACCTTCACACTGGAAGAGAAATTAAGCTACCTTAAAGCTACCCGTAGAAAAATAAAAGTTACTATGGAAAAGAAGTTCACTATCCAACAACTCGGTGAAAAATGATCATATTGTGAATCTGGAAATGTAAATAGAGTAAAAAATTGTAAGTCAGAGAACTGTTGGGTAAAATGTTGACAGGGTGGTTATTTTGCCTATTAGGTAATCAGGAAAAACGATGTTTCAAGTCAGAATAGGGCAGGTCTAATGCACCAAAAAGTAAATGATTGCCTACTTCATCCATATTTTATTTGAGTTTTGCAAAAAAAAGTAGTGTGTAAGTTCCAGTTGTATTAGCTGCTACATGGCAAACAACAAGTAGTTCATTACTGAAAAACCGCTAATAAAAATGCAGTTCCACTACCTCCCCCAACACGCCTTGTGTACAGAAATCACATAGCCTATACTCTGCAAATATTATTAACGTATGGACTAAACCTTAACTGTAAAGAAAATATTGATGTATTAAGCTGTTTCAAAGACACTTTGTTATTCAATCTATATGATGAAATAACATACATACAATGTTATGAAGCACTTTTTTACAAACGGAAATCGATTATGTGGCATAATGTCATATTTTTGGCGCATTATACGAATTGGTGCTCAGA
>NW_019942809.1:204161-206022 GCF_002910315.2 Salvelinus sp. IW2-2015
AGGGACTTTCTGGCAGGCTGTGCACCTCTGCTTGTCACAGCAAGAAAGCGGAGTAGCCTTACCTGGGGAAAAAAGGTTGGAGAAGTATCTAGCCTTTTGTGTCTCTGTGACTTGCTGGAGTTGTTGCCCTCCTATACGGTCCACGACGCAAGTGCTTACCTGAAATTTGTAGTCTAGGTCCTGTTTCACCTACTGGATAGCGCCTCCAATATTGCTCTGGAACACTAAGCGCTACAGGAACACAGCAAACCTTTTTGACCACAGCTCGCATTGAATGGTGCCACTTCTCAGTGGATGCAACCCTGCACCTGACTGAAGCCACTTGTGTGAGGTGCTGGTAACTCCGTCTCATGCTACCACTAGAGTGAGGAGCACGCTCACATTCAAAAGTGACCAAAACATCAGCCAGAGAAGCATAAGTAAGACTGAGAAGTGTTGTAACCTGTGTACCACCTGCAGAGAGGATCACTCCTTTTGAGGTTGGGGTGCTCTTGGCTAATTGCCTATAGATTTCGCACGGCATTTTGTCCTATTTCCATTTGCACAACAGCATGTCGGGACGTAAGTCGATATTTTGTTAATCCAAGAGATAGTTGCTGCGCTGACATTGGGACAGTGTAATTTGGATTATCAAGAAGTGTGTAACTATTGACTGTTGGATGTTAACAGTTTGGTGATGCGTTTGTTAGAGTCAGGTGCCGCTTTTATTTTTTTTAGTCAGTGGGTGCAGTTTTCATGAATACAATGAACATGGTGCGATCTCATCTCAAAGAATCTCCATTGAGAACCATCACAAAGTTGGTCTCCGCACTGAACTGACCTTTTTATTTAACTTTTTCTGATTCATTTATATAGTCATTAAATATGTGCCACTGGTTTGAGTCTATTACTGTCACGTTCGTCGTAACGGGGAGACCAAGGCGCAGCGTAATTTGAATACATTCTTCTTTTAATAAAYGAAGAACACTTAAACAAACTAACAAAATAACAAACCGAACGTGAAGCTATAAACAACTAGTGCTGACTAGTGCTGACCCCTAGACAGTACAAAAACTAAACAAACCACCCTTGTCACACCCTGACCTAACCAAATAATAAAGAAAACAAAGATAACTAGGGTCAGGGCGTGACAATTACAACATCTCTACAAGAACAAAACGCTCAGAATAAGTACAGTTCAAAAAGCGAGATAACTACTTCAATGAATAACTCAAACAAATCAACCAAAATATCCTTCAGAAATACTTAGTTATTGTTCAGTCAGTGTCTCAACTCTTCAAACAACAGCTATGTACAAGTATGTCACACAAAGTATGCAATTTTAAATAAAATAAAATAAATAATTAGTAAGTGTACGGTCATGTACTGAAAACTACAAAACAAAATCACAAATATCATACTATACACCAGGGGTTCTCAAACAGGGGTCCGTGGACCCCTAGGAGTCCCTGGTGTAATTGCAGGGGTCCGTGAAATAAAAAGTGTAATGAAGGTATTCAGTACCACAAGGTTTCCAGTAACTTTACATATAATATAGAGGGGGTGGAGGTCCTTTGATGTGCTGTGAATTTTTCAATGGCTTTTCTCCAGTTCCTAAATCCTGCACTTATGAAGACAGCATCCGCTCTTTGGCCAAAAGATGGCTGGCTTGAAAACCCTTGGCTACAGTGAAAACCCAACACTCCTTTTATTGATGGATTATAATGTAGCCAGGGGAAATCGCGAAACCATCTCTCTTGAAACGTCAACACTCTGTTGGCAAGAGTTTGTGGTTCTATAAATTGTGGGTGTGGCTGATATGGTTTTGTACCATCACTGAGGTAATTGGACAATGCTGTGCCACTTTCCCCTATACTGGTGC
>NW_019942809.1:208200-232879 GCF_002910315.2 Salvelinus sp. IW2-2015
TGTGTCTTTTTCTCTTACCTTGAAGTTGGTGGGGTCCACCCTCAGCTTGGTGGCGTGCAGTTCACTGAGCTTGGTCAAGAAACCAAAAAGGTCGTCCAAGTTGCCAACACATTCATCGATCTGATTCATGATGGTGATGCCGTGCTTCTTCACTGGAGCGGAACCGGGGGCCACGGAAGCCCAGTGGGAGAAGTAGGCCTTGGTCTGGGGGTAGACGACAAGCATCCTGTCGTGGACATTAGAAATGATGTGAGACAAAATTCATCTTAAATAATCATTCACACGGTCTGGGATCGCGTCCATATTTTTGCTGAGATAGGCTACGCATTCATAGTTTCCATTATAATTGACTGAGGAATTATGTGTTAATAACTGGAATACGTGTTATAGTCTATAATTTATCATACATCGTTATGTAATTACCTGGAAAGAGCCTGTTCTCCAATCTCATCGGATTTAGGGAGGATTTTGCCCCAGATGGCCTTCACGTTGGCTTTGTCCTTGGCTGAGAGACTCATAGCTGTCTTGTCCGKTTATCCACTTAAATGAAGATGCTGAGAAAAGAAGCGTGTGAGCTTACACTTTTCAGAGGCTGTTTTTATTGAGGCAAGAGAGAAGGCACACCCCGATATAATCTCGGCTCCTCCTCTGATTGGGCATTTTTCCAAGACAAGATTATTTTTTTATTTTTTTATTTTTTTTACATGTTATGGAACTGAGCCAATTCGTATAATGCCCAAAATATGACATTTGCACATAATCGATTTCGTTTGTAAAAATGCTGTCATAACATTGTATGTATTTATTTCATATAGATTGAATAACAAAGTGTCTTTGAAACACTTAATACCTCAATATTTTCTTTACAGTTAAGGTTTAGTCATACGGTCTAATATTGCAGAGTATAGGCTATGTGATTCTGTACACAAGGCAGTGTTGGGGAGTAGTGGACTGCATGTAATTCAACTAGTAATTTAACTGCATTTTGCAGTAGCTTGGTGGTACTTGAACTACATTGAAATCTAACTAGGGTTTTCAGTAGTTAACTACTTTTTCCCCCACGTATCAGCTAACTACTGGAACTACACACTACTTTCCCCCCCATGTATCAGCTAACTACTGGAACTACACACTACTTTTTTTGCAAAATAAAATAAAATATGGATGAAGTAGGCAATCATTTACTTTTTGGTGCATTAGACCTGCCTAATTCTGACTTGAAACATCGTTTTTCTGCTAATAGGCTAAAATACACACTGTCAACATTTTACCCCAAAGTTCTCTGACTTACAATTTTTACTCTATTACATTTCAGATTCACATATGATCATTTTTCACGAAGTTGTTTGGATAGTGAACTTCTTTTCCATAGTAACTTTATATTTTTCTTACGGGTAGCTTTAGAGTAGCTTAATTTCTTCCAGTGTGAAGTAATTGCTAGCTTGGTAAACTATATTTTCAGAGTAGCTTCCCCAACACTGACAAATAGTTGCAACGTGATTGGATTGGCAACTAGCAACCAAATCAAGACGTGTTGGCTTATATCCCATTTGGCCTATGTAGTCAATATTCACAGTTAACACATAAATACTGAGACAAATTATATGCCTGATAATCGGAAAGGTTTTGTTTCGGTTAAAAAGCGTACCCTATGCCTATCACTAAACATTATAATAATATATAGGCTACGCGCATTGTATTTCAGTGGGGTTAAACAAAATGCTGTGGTTTCATTGAAGTAAATAGGCTGATATCCACATTGAATAGTGTCCAGTTAGAACCCATCATGTAATTCCCCTGATGAAGGCAGATAAAACGACTTTTCACCAACTGACATTTAGATAATCATTCAAAAAGACCAGAAATATGGAACTATCAAATGGGTGGGGCCTTCTGAATATTAAGATAAAACAATTTGAGTCATGCTCTTCCTTTAATAGTTTACTCCCAATCTAGGCWTTTTTTTWAATTTTAAATGAGACCCTAAATAACCACTTACATCAATAATGATCATTTTATAAAGATAATATTGCAATTAAATGTGAATATTACAACGATACATTCAAATAGAATTTAGGGCCAAATAAGGTTCTACACTGAGATAATTGGCATAAAGTTTCCGAACCTTCATTGGTTTGAATGGTGTCAGATATTATTTTGAACTTAACAATATGAATTGGGGTATTAACTACTATTTGCAGTATGTAGAGAACATTRAACAGAACAAGACTATGTCAATAACTAAATTCTGACAAAAATACCGATGAAGGCTAACCATGGCTTGATAATTCCATCCGTAATAATTAGAATTTGGCAACGCCTAAATGACCAAGCATTATCTTTAAAGGTGGGATGAGGTTGGCACAATGCCGATATGTGCCACACTCGAGGACCTTGCCCCCCCCAAGACATTCATCCAATCATGTTCTGTGTTCTGTTCAGGGCGGAGATACTGAACATCAATAAATTGGACGTCCCATGAGACAAAAAGCTCAGGGATCTCTTGTAACATTTTGCAAGTACAAACGGAAATCAACAAACAAACGTCAACATGGTCGACTGGACAGATGCTGAGCGCAGTGCCATCGTAGGCCTGTGGGGAAAGATCAGCGTGGATGAGATCGGACCCCAGGCCCTGGCCAGGTACATTCTTATAATATTTATGTAGAAATCATTAAATAATAACACGATAATAGGCTACCTAGGTTATTTAGCACTAATTGCGTAGTAGGAAATCGCGGTGTTCACCATTGGTGCGATACAGACCATATTGATTGTTAAGTATAATTGTAATGCCTGTTGTATTCATTTTTAGACTTCTGATCGTGTCTCCATGGACTCAGAGACACTTCAGCACCTTCGGCAACCTGTCCACACCCGCTGCCATCATGGGTAACCCCGCCGTGGCCAAGCACGGAAAGACCGTGATGCACGGACTGGACAGAGCTGTGCAGAACCTGGATGACATCAAGAACACCTATRCTGCACTGAGTGTGATGCACTCCGAGAAACTGCACGTGGATCCCGACAACTTCAGGGTGAGTATTACACTTTAGCAAACTGAAACAAAATACAAAAATAAATAGTCTTGTGAATTAAATAGACTTATGAGCCGATGTAAAGCTTATTCCAATATTACATTCTCCATCTGGTTCCTTTACGGTCCCCTCTCCACAGCTCCTCGCCGACTGCATCACCGTGTGCGTGGCCGCCAAGCTCGGTCCCACCGCTTTCAGTGCTGATATTCAGGAAGCCTTCCAGAAGTTCCTGGCTGTGGTTGTGTCCGCTCTTGGCAGACAGTACCACTAGAGCATCACTCGACAGCATCAATATGGAAGAGAGATGACACTCCAACTCCAGTCTGTTAGGCTGGAAGCTGTGCCATAGCTACACATATTGAAAATAATAAAATCTATTTAAAAGCGTTTATCTTTTTGAAGTGTTGTTTTTCGATGGAAAACGCTCTCCTACAATTTTCCTGATGGCAATTGGGTTCTAGTTAGGCCCTCAGTGGATTCAAATAAGCGATGTACATCGCCTAGCCTACACATCTTCAAGTTTGAAAATAAATTATTTCCTAAAACGTGGGCAGATGATCACATGTTTTACATTTAGCAGATGCTCTTATCCAGAGAGTCTGCTAATTCAGAGTTAAGTGTCCTGCTCAATGGCACACACGACCTTTCGGTTAACAACACTCTTATCCACTAGGCTACCTGCCGACCATCACATAATGTTTTCTAATTGTAATATGATAACTACAGTATATTTAAATAGTATTTTCTTTGTTTTAGATATTTAAATATGTATTTCCTTAGAATGACTGAAATCCACTGTCAACAAATGCTTTTACCTAAAAACCCATTTAAGTCAGTCTTTTTAGCAACATTTTAAACGTCATACCCCAATCATGTGAAATTATTTTCAACACATTAATTGAGTAGCCTAACACAATCCATTTAAAAGATGATTTTGGAGCCTTGCCCTCACCATCGTCGGATTTATCCACAGCAATGTGACASATCGCGCCGTCTTGCAAAACGAGGGCAACTGATGCAGAGCTATATTCAAACAAATTCGATAAAATACAAAATAGTGCTGTAAGAATTATTGCGTCCTCGCGAGTGGCGCAGCGGTCTAAGGCACAGCACAGTGCTAGAGGCGTCACTACAGATCCGGGTTCGCATGGCTCTCGACCTTTACCTCGCCCGAGTACGTATTGGATTTGCAGCAATGGGACAAGACTGCAAATACCAATTGGATATAACGGAATTGGAGGGTAAAAAATTTAATATAGGCCTATATACTGTATATTATTTATTGCATCAATTCACTGTCCATCAACTCCTGGCTGAACACTATGTCACAGCCACTAACAACTAACAACGCATATGCCTGGAATCCTTACATCATAAAGCAACATGATACAGTGGTCTCGTCGCTGTAGCACATTCAGAGATCGATTGATAGACAGTAATCYAAAATAATTAATATATTTCAAACGAAAACCACTTTCTGTTTGTCATAGATGGACCAGATTAAAATGAGATGAAAGGCGAATTCCTAGTTAGTTCAGGAAGAGTTCTGTGAGACATTTACAGCAATGGGGGAAGACATTTGGATCAAGAGAGACCTTTAGAAAATATGCAAATTTTCTCTAACACTGTACATACAAATATGTATTTTACAGTAATAAGGAAGGTGAAATTTCATAGTTAGTCATTTTATAATTTGATTATACTATATTTAGAAAGCATATAAGTAATTTGAAGTCTTATTCATGCAGTTTTGTTGAATAGGAAATACATCATATAAATATTTCCTATTTTTGCTTGTGTCCTCAAAAGTGACTACACCTCAGCAATTTATAACTATTTCTGCCAGAAAGGGGAGATTTTAACATTTCTTGGAGTATGCAGTATTACTATTGTTTATGACCCTCTCATGATAAATCATTAATTTTGGSGATTATGTAGATTACATTTTAGATTACATTTAGTTATATTTAAGAGTTTTTAAAATGTTTGCATTTTAAACATTATTCTAGAATATTCAGATTATGCATTACATATTATAATAAGGTGGTATTTATCCCAACAATGGGATTTGCATAGGCTTTTAGGGAACTCATACACTCTCTAAGCCACATCGAAGATACAAAAAAGTGAATGTTCAACCTTAACATGTGATAACTATACAACAGAACAGATTAACAAGAATGACATTAACTCTCATGGTGGCTAAACATAATTAACTGAAAGCCACACCCCTAAACTACGTCTCCAATCTTCTGATCTGACCCACTGGGTAATTTAAGCAATAAGGCCCGAGGTCTAAGGGCTGTTCTTATGCAATGCGGAGTGCCTGGATACAGCCCTTGGCATTTACATTACATTTAAGTCATTTAGCAGACGAGAGCGACTTACAAATTGGAAAGTTCATACATATTCATCCTGGTCCCCCGTGGGGAATGAACCCACAACCCTGGCGTTGCAAGCGCCATGCTCTACCAACTGAGCCACACGGGGCCGTGGTATATTGGCCATATACCACAAACCACAAACCCCAAGGTGCCTTATTGCTATTATAAACTGGTTACCAACGTAATTAGAGCAGTAAAAATAAAWGTTTTGTCATACACGTGGTATAGGGTCTGATATACCACGGCTGTCAGCCAATCAGCATTCAAGGCTCGAACCACCCATTTTAGAAATCTAAGTAACCCAGCACCAATAACCCAGCATCAACAACCCAACACTGCTCTTTTTTAAAGAAAACAACCTAACTAAGTCACCAAACGCCAGCAGTACACAGGACTTTCAGAATGAGCGCAAATAACGTGTTCGCTTTCAATGTCGAGTCCACTTCCCAATTTTGGACCAAATTCACTGCATTGAAAATAGTAAATACCATTCTCTGAAGTATCTTGTTACAAATTACACGTTGATTTTACCCCAGTACAAGTGACAAAATACTCAAAAGAATCCTAATTAAATATTTCAAATTTATGTGAAATAAATATTATCCATCTCGAGGTTTTCATTGTGCCTMTGCTGTCTCTAGTAGTATCCCATTCAGCAACTACTCCACATTCATCAAAATAAATGTTACACGTATTAGATAGGCTAGCCAAAATGATGGGAAACAACATAGCGCATTGCGGGCCTAAAGCACCATTTTTTTATAATGTCTTCATTCCTTTGTCATTCCATTGTTTTAAATGTTTGAATCTACATTATTTAGCCTGTTGTATTGCCAACATTCAAATATGACCTTGATGGTGAAATGTGGTGGAATAAGGACACAAACACAGAAAATAACGTAATTCATTGCCCGTTTATTTTATTATGATAACAACAGAGCAGGAACTGCACTCCAATCTATCTGTATTTGTCAGCCAGGGCAGCGGACAAGGCTGCAAGGAATTTATCCACAGCAATGTGCACTTCGGGAGTGAAATCCCCAGGGAAGTGAATAGCCAGGGTGACAAGGATGTTGTGGGACAGAATCTGAAAAGTATATTTTAAAAGTTAATATTGACGAATTAAGCCAGCAACATACTTAGAGTTGAAGTTGAGATTGATATATATAAAGATAATAAGTTATCTGGGGGCMAACCTTGAAGTTTCCAGGGTCAACGCGCAGTTCGAAGGCGTGCAGATCGCTGAGAGCACTCAGTCCTCCGACGAGGTCGTCGATCACTCCGACRGCATTACCAATTGCACCCATGATGACGCCTCCATGCTTCTTGACTGGGGCAGAGCCGGGGCTCAGGTCAGCCCAGTGGGAGAAGTAGGTCTTAGTCTGGGGGTAAGCGGTCAGCATCCTGTAAAAATGAGTTTGTGTACCATTTTAGGCGTATTTAGAATCCTTAACTTTTAAGCATTATGCGTGTCCTACTCCTCTCGTCTTATGTCTACAATGTAATCAAAGTAGTTTACTTATTGTATGTTAAAGTGCTTGGTCAGGGCAGGCAATATGCCGCTGTCATCAGTTTAAACACAACCAGTCTCATAATTCTTTCATTAAGAAGGCTTACCTTCCCAAAGCCTCAGCGCCGATGACATCTGCCTTTCCACTAATCTTGCCCCAGAAGGCCTTGACCACAGATTTGTCCTTAGCTGTCAGACTCATTTTGCTACTTTTGATTGGCCTGTATTAAATCTACAAGAAATGATCTGAAGATGACTGCCTATACAACTAGGTCCCTTTATATTACAGTAGAGTGGCAGACACGCCCAGCTACTAGGGTACACTCCCCCTACACTGCAACCATCTTGGTCAAAATCCAAGAGTAAGATCCGTTATCTTGGCTTTTATCAAATGTTAAGTCAGAATTTCTATATTAGGCCCTTCCATAAGATGTCMGAGGGCTATGTTTGTAATAATATACATTATTAACGTTTTTCTGAAACATTTTTGCCTATGTTTTCGTCTTCTGACTGTACTGTGAAACAATGTATGGAAAATAAATTGTACCAGAGCTGTCAACAATTTTACAATTTGTTTGATTGATAAATATAAATATAATAATAATAATACATAATAATAATTCTTATTTATTTCGTTGCATAAAACGAAATATTTCTGTATAATCAATCATATATTTCCAATAGGCTAATTCTAAAGCTGCTTTTGCCAAAATAGAAAAATGAGTTAACTAGTTAATTAGCTATTTAAAATTACGATGCACATAGTAAATTAAATTGYACAAATCAAATCCACCTTCAAAGATCTCCATTTAATTGGAGAATATTTATTCAAGGTGACATATTGGACATTTGTTCAATTAAAGTTCGATATGATCCCCAATTATAAGGTTGATTGGACTTCGAATGATGATCGGAAAAAAAGTCAGAAGTCATGCGAGGACATGTCTGCAAATAATACAGGACATTCCTGCTTATCATATGTAATGTCTTGAAATTAATCACTTAAAATGGGCGGATCGGTCTGAATCCCTCGATAAAAAAGGAAGGCATAATATTGCCCTAGATAAGAAACTGCCAAATTGAATTAGCTTGAATTATCAAATTATCAAAACTCATTAAAACATTTAATTAAAGTGATTGCATCCCTTTAGAAACGTTTATTTGAATTGCCTTACACCCTGCAATGAAGATATTTAGAATAGTTTTGCCATAATCTTGCGTCAGTTGGATCAACAAAACGGTTTAGCTGGGGATCATACGAATTTKGAAACGTTGGTAATCTAGATAAAACTGTATAGGCCTAATTACATATGATTTCAGATTTTAGGATCTAACCTACATAATTGATTCTGCAACAGCTAATAAATTAGCATTTACTGTTGTTTTTAACAGATCAATTATTGGATTTTGAAACTGAATTCTCAATAACATCAAATTCGAGAGCTGAAGCGCTCACTTGGCCAATACTGATCTTTGCCAGAGCCAATCATATGCGCCGCCTCCAGTGGGCGGAGAGCACTCATAAATATAAGTTGCAGGCAAAGTGTCTCCCTACACAAGACATTAATTGTTCAATCTTGTTGCAAAACCGAAAAACAAACACTGACAACATGGTTGACTGGACAGACGCCGAGAAGAGCACCATCAGTGCTGTCTGGGGCAAAGTAGATATCAATGAGGTCGGACCACTGGCTCTGGCAAGGTAGGTCATGGMTTCAGCCTCATTCAAATATATCATTTAATATAGCTTATAGTGGAGATGATCATGAGTAATTATAACACTATTATACTTGTCCTGTTATCTATCATTACTATTAATATTGAGTTGATATTGTTAAGTTTGAATGGAGCATGTTACAGTATTAATTAGGCATATAATTGAAATACATTTGGAAATAATTCACATATTTCGGTGTTCTTGCAATGACAGAGTCCTGATCGTCTATCCCTGGACTCAGCGTTATTTCGGCTCTTTCGGAGATGTGTCCACTCCCGCAGCAATCATGGGCAACCCCAAAGTTGCTGCTCACGGCAAGGTCGTGTGTGGAGCTCTGGATAAAGCTGTGAAGAACATGGGCAACATCTTGGCTACATACAAGTCACTGAGCGAGACCCACGCCAACAAACTCTTCGTCGACCCTGAAAATTTCAGGGTAGGCCTTTTGTCTTGCGCAATATGTTTTAGGCTACACGTATAACATTCAGAATAATACGTCTAATTCCAAAGGTAAAACAAAATCGACGGTCTAATGCAACATCTTTCTTCTTTGTTTTTTTTTTGTCTACAGGTGTTGGCTGACGTCCTCACAATTGTCATGGCCGCCAAGTTCGGAGCCTCTTTCACTCCTGAAATCCAGGCAACCTGGCAGAAGTTCATGAAAGTGGTTGTMGCMGCMATGGGCAGTCGGTACTTCTAAATGCACCCCAGACAAGTGATTGTGTTCTGACATCCCTGCCTGAGAGAAAATAAAGACATCGAAACATGCTGCTGTATTCGTATTTGTACAAACAACATTAGGGTTAGGATTGGAGGGGTAGACATTTCTGGGGAAAGTTCCACCACAAAATCCATAATATCAATATTTAGGCAATATAGAGATGGGCATTGCCTGATGGGGAACGGGTGGTTTAGGGTCATGGACTATTGTGTGAATGAAGGGCGGCTACACTGTAAACCCTTATTAGTTATCATTAATCAAAAGTTTTGTGGAAACCCGCTGCACTAGTATTCTAGAGTACAGTTACTTACAACGTTAGAGCTGGCTCTACTCAAACTTAAAGTGTCACATGATCCCAAATGGGCAACAATTTATAGTTGATTCAATACAAAACGTTTTAGTAAGTAGCAAGATAGCTGAAAAGCTAGTTGCTAGGTGGTATAGGATCTACAGTTTACATTATGCTCTTTTTCAGGTGATGTCATACGAGACATTGTCAATTCCTGTTTAAAAAAACAGCTTTGTTTTAAAACTTACTCCATATGCACTAGTGAATTTCTGAGATGATTTGTAGTCAGGTCCAAGCTATCTGGATGTAACTTCACCTAAGAGGGCAAGGTGGAGTTATACCCAGAATGCTTATAGCTGTCAAAATAATATGTCCATGTGTGTGTATTTTCGAACGAATTGAACCACACAAAAATGCACGAAATCTGCTGAAATACATTTGGTACATATATGCGCGAATTGAATGTGAGGCTGGGCTGCCATATGGGCTTCACTAGTGCTTATGGAGTCAGGTTTAAGGGACATTTTTTTTTACATTTAAGTCATTTAGCAGACGCTCTTATCCAGAGCGACTTACAAATTGGAAAGTTCATACATATTCATCCTGGTCCCCCCGTGGGGAATGAACCCACAACCCTGGCGTTGCAAGCGCCATGCTCTACCAACTGAGCCACACGGGACCGTGTGGCCGTTTTGGCATATATTTTGTAACAATATGTGCATTGTAGGTTTTGATGAATCTAAAACAGTTTGAATGAGGTTGTATTTGAGCTAAAGTTCATATTGTGCTTTGTGTAAAGACTAAGATATATAATTAATTTACGTTTCTGTTAAAATATCGCTTTGTTGTTAAGGGGTACACAGACCACCAGAGAATTCTTTCCAAACTGTACAAGATGTGAGGTCAAAGTGCTAATCCCAAACTATCACCTAAACTTAATGCAATTGTGAAGATCTGAAATGATTTGTAGTCAGGTGCAAGCTATCTGGATGTAACTTTACCTAAGGAGGCAAGGTGTCGTTATACCCAGAATTCTTACAGATTACTAAATAATGAGCTCTACAAAAATGCTAAAGGAGTAGGGTTTAAGGGGCAATTTGAGATTGAAGTTTGAAGAAAACCTTCATTCAAAATAAAGCTGAAGTTTGAAGTTGAACACTGTTGTTTCTTCTTGCATATTCCCTTGTATAGAAATAATACTTTTTAGTAAATTTTTCCAAGTATATTGAGGTAACTATTTGCATCAGCTTTTTAAGTATAGTTGTATAGAGTATATTTGTATAGAGTATATTAAGTATAGAGTATATTTGAGTAGTAGGAACCCAATTTAAATACATGTTACTAACCTGAATACCATAAGTAACTGAGCAAAAAACATTTGTAGATTAAACATAGAATATCAATTATGATACTGAGTAAATTCAGCAAATTAAACTTACAATATTAGTTCTGTAACTGATTACATTAAGTATATCAAACTTAACATTAGTTCTGGGACTTGAAYCACTTGAGCAGGTCAAACAAACCAAAAACATTCTGAACCTGATGAAATTAAGTTGAATGAAAGGAATTTTTGAGATCCTGTTAGTTGTTTGCACTTAATATATTTGAATTTGTAATGCACTAAAAGTGAAGTGTATATTATACTTAAAAGGCTGATGCAAATAGTTACCTACATTTTTTAAAGTAAACAGGGCACAATATTTGTTACTGTGTGAAACTTGATATTTTTTGTTAAGTAACTCAAATAATTTGTGGAAACCAGCTGCACTTCAACATTTTAAGTCAAAGACTACTCTTAAAATCTAAGTTCTTTCTTTCAGTCAACTTGTCTAAAGCAAGTTAGCTTTATAACAGTTTATTTTTTATAAAATGACATTTTCTTTAAAACACTGCGTCTTCAGAAACACATGTCTAATTACATGAATGCACCAAACATGATTAATCTATTTTAGCATCCATCAATAGATGAATGCCATTTCTGTACAGCATGGCTCATTTGAACAGAACTTTTAAAAGACTCCGATAACAAACCTCCAATTTTCAATCAATTCAATACTGTGTAACACTGCAACATTCCCCATCAACAACTTAACTATTAAAACATAAGCACAGTATAATGACCCTTCTCCAATTAACACTTTCAACTGATGTGGTAGCTTCCATTCAATTTAAAATTTTAAATAAAAATTAGGTAGTGATGTGCGACATCCATTTCACAGTCTAACAACTTMACTGCATTCAACTGTTTAAAATGAAGATTAATCTTGACAATTTACATTTCTTCCTCCACGACAATTTTAACTCCATTATGTTTACAAAACAAAGTAATACTTGCAGATTATAAAATTGACTTATGCACGCAATGTTTCGGTCCTAAACCTTCATTCCTGACTAAGGTGTCACGCCAAATCATTAAACTGACATATAAACGTTCTAAATGCAAGTAGACAATGTGTGCGAACGTTGTTTCCCCAACATTCTAATATGTACCGGTCCACAACACTACACAGGTATGCAAACGACCTCTCCTTACAACTCCATGAAGATTCCCTATCCATTTTCATCCTCTGGGACCTCCGCCATTTTTCATATGATGACGTCAGCAATGTGAGATTTGTGGCCAATGCCTCTAAAGCTTCCTATATACAAGGATTTGTAAGGTAACTTCACAATGCCCATGTTCAGTTTTCCCAAACAGAAACACTAGCAATTAAACTCTACACCAACTGAAGTTACTCTTGTATCTCTGTACATGTTAAGACTAAAGGCCAATAGTATTGCATGACTTTCTCATTTCTGTGACCGGTTTGACTAAAGGCACAGATCAAATCAAATGCAGGTAGACATTTTTGTTGGCATTTGCCTACAAAACATTTAGTCGTCTTCAGTTGTTTACATTTTTTTTTATCCCTAAATCTCTTTTCCTTATAGGATAACGTAACTATTTACGTTACGATAACGTAACGTAACTGTTTAGCGCCATAAATGTTTTTGGTGTTGGTATTTTACAGTTGATTTTTCAAAGCAAGGACCTTTGGCTTCATTCTGTCTCCATCCAAGTTTAACAACACTTTTTGTATAAACCCAAACGTGTTCTTCGTGCAATTCGGGTATCCATGTTGGAGTGAGTACATTAGCCCGTACAAACATACAAGTSCATTAGGCCAGCACCGGAAATCCTTCATAACCACGTTCTCCTCAAGGACCACGTAGACTCTTCCTGGATGGAATGGCACAGCAGCTACATCTGCATCGTCGTCAATGACAGATAATGGCTGCTGGTCTCGATGGCTGCAGGGTCTTGGGATGTTCCCTCCTGAGAAAGAACATGCAAATGTGATTATCATGTCACAATAAACTCTTATGAAGACACACAAGTAGTTTCTCCCCTCCTTTATTTTGGGTCAAAGAATATTTGAACCTCACACACAAACACAACACACCGTGCAAGTTGTGAACACTCCAGAGTCATCCTCTTGGAGTATTGCTGGAAGACATCTGAGGACAACAGTTCGATCTGTGTTCACATCGTGTGGTTGCTCCAGAGAAACATTACAAACAAACTATATATCTGTGTAAGGGCATCACTGATCTTAAAATGTAACATTTCAATCCAATCATTTGCTTTACATTTTGCTTACTGATTTAATTTGTATACCTGGCTGTACATATTCCCGAATGGCAGCTATCTTCTGTCCATTTCTTCCAGTCTTTCCCTGCTTCTCTGGATAGGGCGAGCAAGTGTTCTGTGTGTTGATCAACATGGAATAAAACGAATCCCGGAGTTGCTGGTTTGTGATGCGATGGTACTCTGCACATACCTAAAACAAAGTACAAAGGCAATTGAAAACTGCTTTACTCCCCCCTAACGTTAGCTAGGCTACCTAATTGTTGAGGCGTGCTGCCAACCAGTTAAAACATCAAATAAATACGCAGATGCATTTCTTTTTTTTTCTTAAAAATTTTCTCCCATTTTCTCCCCAATTTTCGTGGTATCCAATCGCTAGTAATTACTATCTTGTCTCATCGCTACAACTCCCGTACGGGCTCGGGAGAGACGAAGGTCGAAAGCCATGCGTCCTCCGAAGCACAAYCCAACCAAGCCGCACTGCTTGGTTGGGTTGTGCACAAAACAAATTTGTGCACAACATTTGAGAGAAATTCAATTTTTGTGCGAATGGAACATTTCTGAGATTTTTTATTTCAGCTCATGAAACATTCAGCTCATGACCAACACTTTACATGTTGCATTTCTATTTTTGTTCAGTGTAGATTGGTCATTATTGAGACATGCTAGAACTGATATAACGGCAACAAAGCAATGGAAAACGACTTTAGGCGCATTAGAGCTTTTTAGATAAATCCGCTCAGAGGTGGTTAAAAGTAAACTGGATTCTAATGTCGACTTTTATTATGAATAACAGTATCAAGCAAAGGGTTTTACTCATGCTGGGCGGCAGGTAGCCTAGTGGTTAGAGCGTAGTGACAGTAACTGAAAGGTTGCTAGATTGAATCCCCGAGCTGACAAAGTAAAAATCTGTCATTCTGCCCCTGAACAAAGCACTGCTCTTAGGCCATCATTGTAAATAAGAATTTGTTCTTAACTGACTTGAATAGTTAAATAAAGGTCAAATAAAAAATGAACAAAAAAATGCTCAGTTCTAGGGTCTGGAGTGCTGCGTGAGTGGAAATTTGAAATGGAATAAATATCTCTCTGGGAAGAAGGGCGGGGGTGTATGTTTCATGATTAACTACTCATGGTATGATTGTGATAACATACAGGAACTCAAGTCCTTTAGTTCAACCGACCTAGAATAACTCACAATCAAATGCCGAGCGTATTACCTCCCAAGAGAATTCTCTTCGGTTATAGTCACAGCCGTGTATATTCCCCCTCAAGCCAATACCACGATGGCCCTCAAAGAACTTCACTGGACTTTATGCAAACTGGAAACCACATATCCTGAGGCCGCATTTATTGTAGCTGGGGATTTTAACAAAGCAAATTTGAGAAAAACGTTACCGAAGTTCTATCAACATATTGACTGTAGTACTCGCGCTGCTAAAACACTCGACCACTGCTACTCCAACGTCCGGGATGCCTACAAGGCCCTCCCCCGCCCTCGCTTTGGCAAATCTGATCACGACTCCATTTTGCGCCTCCCTTTTTATAGGCAGAAACTCAAACAGGAAGTACCCGTGCTCAGGACTATTCAACGCTGGTCTGACAAATCGGAATCCACGCTTCAAGATTGTTTTGATTACACGGACTGGGATATGTTCCGATTAGCCTCCAAGAACAACATAGACGAATACACTGATACGGTGACTGAGTTTATCAGGAAGTGTATAGGAGATGTTGTACCCACTGTGACTATTAAAACCTGCCCGAACCAGAAACCATGGATTGATGGCAGCATTCGTGCTAAACTGAAAGYGCGAACCATCCCATTTAACCATGGCAAGGTGACTGGGAATATGGCCGAATACAAAAAGTGTAGTTATTCCCTCCATAAGGCAATTAAACAGTCAAAACATCAGTATAGAGACAAAGTGGAGTCGTAATTCAACGGCTCAGACACGAGACATACTGTATATGGCAGGGTCTACAGACAATCATGCACTACAAAGGGAAAACCAGCCATGTCGCGGACACCGACGTCCTGCTTCTGGACAAGCTAAACACCTTCTTCGCCCGCTTTGAGGATAACACAGTGCCACCGACGCAGCCCGCTACCAAGGACTGTGGGCTCTCTTTCTCCGTGGCCGACGTGAGTAAGACATTTAAGCATGTTAACCCTCGCAAGGCTGCCGGCCCAGACGGCATCCCTAGACACGTCCTCAGAGCATGCGCAGACCAGCTGGATTGAATGTTTACGGACATATTCAATCTCTCCCTATCCCAGTCTGCTGTCCCCAATTGCTTCAAGATGTCCACCATTGTTTCTGTACCCAAGAAAGCAAAGGTAACTGAACTAAATGACTATCGCCTCTTAGCACTCACATGAAGTGCTTTGAGAGATTAGATGAGGATCATATGACCTCTACCTTACCTGACACCCTAGACCCACTTCAATTTGCTTACCGGCCCAATAGATCCACAGACGATGAAATAGCCATCACACTGCACACTGCCACTGCCCTATCCCATCTGGACAAGAGGATTGCCTATGTCAGAATGCTGTTCATTGACAATAGCTCAACACCATAGTACGCTCCAAGCTCATCATTAAGCTCAGGGCCCTGGGTCTGAACTCCGCCCTGTGCAACTGGGTGCTGGACTTCCTGACGGGCCGCCTCCAGGGGGTGAAGGTAGGAAACAACACCTCCACTTTGCTGATCCTCAACACAGGGGCACCACAAGGGTGCGTGCTCAGACCCCTCCTGTACTCCCTGTTCACTCATGACTGCGTGGCCACGCATGCCTCCAACTCAATCATCAAGTTTGCAGACGACAACAGATTACCAACAATAATTAAGGGAGGAGATGAGGGCCCTGGCAGCGTGGTGMCAGGAAAATAACCTCAACGAAAYGAAGGAGCTGACTGTGGACTTCAGGAAACAGCAGAGGAAGCACGCCCCGATCCACATTGATGGGACCACAGTGGAGAAGGTGGAAAGCTTCAAGTTCCTCTGCGTACACATCACTGACAAGCTGAAATGGTCCTCCCACACAGACAGTTTGGTGAAGAAGGCGCAACAGCACCTCTTCAACCTCAACAGGCTGAAGAAATGTGGCTTGGCTCCTAATACCCTCAGAAAATTTTGCAGATGCACAATTGAGAGCAAACTGTCGAGCTGTATCACCGCCTGGTATGGCAACTGCACCGCCCGCAACCGCAGGGCTCTCCAGAGGGTGATGCGGTCTGCCCAACGCATCACTGGAGGCACACTGCCTGCCCTCCAGGACACCTACTGCACCCGATGTCATAGGAAGGCCAAAAATATCATCAAGGACATCAACCACCTGAGCCACGGCCTGTTCACCCCGCTATCACCCAGAAGGCGAGGTCAGTATCACTGCATCGCAGTGCTAGCTGCGCCACCAGAGTCTCTGGGTTCGCGCCCAGGCTCTGTCGCAGCCGGCCACGACCGGGAGGTCCGTGGGGCGACGCACAATTGGGCTAGCGTCGTCCGGGTWAGGGAGKGTTTGGCCGGTAGGGATATYCWTGTCTCATCGCGCTCCAGCGACTCCTGTGGCGGGMCGGGCGCAGTGCGCGCTAACCAAGGGGGCCAGGTGCACGGTGTTTCCTCCGACACATTGGTGCGACTGGCTTCCGGGTTGGAGGCGCGCTGTGTTAAGAAGCAGTGCGGCTTGGTTGGGTTGTGCTTCGGAGGACGCGTGGCTTTCGACCTTCGTCTCTCCCGAGCCCGTACAGGAGTTGTAGCGATGAGACAAGATAGTAATTACTAGCGATTGGATACAACGAAAATTGGGGAGAAAAGGGGATAAAATTTATAAAATAAAGAAAGAAAAAAAAGAAGGCGAGGTCAGTACAGGTGCATCAAAGCTGGGACCGAGAGACTGAAAAACAGCTTCTATCTCAAGACTATCAGACTGTTAAATAGCCATCACTAGCTGGCTACCACCCGGTTACTAAACCCTGCACCTTAGAGGCTTCTACCCTATATACATAGACATGGAATCACTGGCCACTTTAATATTGGGACACTAGTCACTTTAATAATGTTTACATATTGCTTTACTCATCTCATATGTATATACTGTATTTTATTCTACTGTATTTTAGTCAATTGATCAACATTGCTCATCCTAATATTTATATATTTCTTAATTCCATTCCATTATTTTTTAGATTTGTATATTGTCGTGAATTGTTAGATACCAATGGACTGTTGGAGCTAGGAAAACAAACATTTCGCTGCACCCGCAATAACATCTGCTAAATATGTGTATGTGACCAATGAAATTTGATTTGATTTGATGTTTTATTTGGTTCTCGAGGAGATAACGTACACCTGCTCTATGCTTTCCAGTTGTATTAGCCTCACGTGATCATGCTGGCTCGCGAGGCTACAGTACAGTCGCATTGCGATTGAATATGAAAAATAACAGTGATGATGTTAACTGGTAAAATGCGAGTTTTACAACAGGGTATTTGTTTTAGAATCGACCGCTAATCAGACATAGTCACTATAATCTCCCACCCCACTAGCGGAACTATTTATACGGTCTACATCACATATCAGTGTAACACAAAACATTGGCAGGCAGCGTTGAGCTGGAGYAGAGAAACAACAACACATCTAGCAGATAACGGAATTATATAAGTATTCAAATATATTGTCACCAGTATATTACCTAGTGTTGTTAAGTAGTTAATTAATGTAACTAATGGTGCTGCGATAGCTAACATTAACCCTCAACATTTCTTAGCTAGCATAAGCTAGTTAGCTCGGAGCTAGCTATATTTGATAATTGTTGGAAAGTCTGGCAACTGGTAGCTAGGTTTCTTATAACCATGTGACTAGCTACAGTAATGTTAAATATTAATTGACAAACAATTTGTTAACTCGACGTTGAAATATGTACGTTCATTCATCTTCATTTGATTTACAAGGCGAGCGAAAATCTATGTATAAACAGTCTGAAAATAGGTTCTTCAAATGTGGTGAAAAGACAAGCCCTATCAGTGTAATTTTGGTTACTTCGGGTAGCCGAGGGAACAAATTGCTCTTTAGGTACCCATTTCAACGGGTTGCAGATTGCACATCATCATTCACGAGTAAGTAGTCCTTACTGTGTGTGTGACGTTAGCTTGCTATGTGATGTGATATGTAAGATTTGGTAAACAATTTTCTAATCTGATGTCTTTGCCCAATAGCAAAACAGCGAAGTCCATATGCATTGAACACTACAGGAGATGTTCTTGAAGACCCAGATGGAGATTCAAGGTATTGGTCATCATATTATGTCACCTACATATTGTTTCCATGTTTAGGCCTATATCACGAAATAAACAACATCCCTTTGAATGGGGACTGTTAGCTTTCGAAAACCCTTCTCATTATGTAGGATTTTCAGCCATTACATTCGCCCGCATTTGGCTTGGTGTAAACTACAATTCCGATGCTGTGTTTTAAGGTTTAAAAATGTCAATAATCATCGCTTTCGAAGCGGTTTTCGAAACGTATGCTGATATGCCCCCTATCTTTCATGTCAGTGAGAAATAATCGTTCAAATAAAAAAGATACTGTAATGAAACAGCAGGGAGCAGGTCTCGAACCCTCGACCCCCTAGCCCGAGGTCCGGCGCGCTATCGACTGTGCCGCAAAAGCATGCTCGTGCGGCAGAGTCGATTTCCGCGCTTATAAACCCAGGGTCGTTACACTACTCCCTCCTTTCAAGAGCGCGTCCTCGCGCTAGCTTGCGACTCTACGTCTTACAGGAACGCGCTCACCGGCCAGCACACGCACTGTCATGGATGCAAGGTCCGATCACTTCTGACACCAGTGTAATGAAACAGCAGGGAGCAGGTCTCGAACCCTCGACCTTCTAGCCCGAGGTCCGGCGCGCTATCGACTGTGCCGCAAAAGCATGCTCGTGCAGCAGAGTCGATTTCCGCGCTTATAAACCCAGGGTCGTTACATTACACTTACTTTAGTAGTTTTACACAGATCCATACACTTTGTGTGCGCCCAGTTTATGAACTACACTTCCTCCTCAGTTAGCTTACACACAGGTGTTCGGAGCACGCTAGATAGACAATTGTCACAGGTGGCGGCCAATGTCTTCCATCAACAAGCTCTGTAACATGGAGATATGGCCATGTGGGAACACTAACCCTATAAAGGTGTGTAGTAACTTTAATAAAACATAAAAAAGTATTTCTCACTGATATGAAAGATACATTCCTTATGTTTCCAATATAGTACCTCAGGCAATGCTTGTTAATGTTTAGAGCAAGTGTTGGGGCTCTCAACAAAACTGCCCTAGTCGGAATATACTGTCATCAATATGTGCTAAAGTAGTTAGCATTTATGAATGGGGTAGGGGACTGTGTGACACTGCACCAGTGTGACAGGCTTCAGCATATTCATCATACGTTTTGTTAACCAGTCAAGTTTAGGATATGTTCATATCAGAACAAAATTAGTCAACATTTGATTAAAACAATKGCGGSATGTGTGTTGGCTAGGGYCCTATTGGCTCKMGTTCACCCAAGASGGCTAGRGTTGTATTTGTGCCYTCTTGYAAATKTGTYTGTGATATTACAGCATKGGTTCATGGCAATACACCCCWTATCTGTTRTTTGGAATATKTGATTATGAAAGTCACTCTATATGTATGTCAAATAAATTGAGAATTACATGAGCTTTTTAACCTTGTTACATAAGTGCCTTTTGTTTAACATGTGGGCTTTTAAAGTGTTTGCGTTTTCATTTTCAAGTGACATTCAGATAATAAGAAATGGCCGGCATGCAAAATAGTGGCCACAAGATACAGATTTTTTTTAAATGAAAATTTCAGTCACTCATTTAATTTAAAAGGAAGAATTTAACAAAAATACASATGCCTACAATTGATAGTTACTCAAATAAAAGCTACAGGCCTATTTACATCAAGTTTGGCCTACTCTTTACCTATTTCAACCCATCTATGATATTAACATGGTAATTACTCTAGTAACTTGTTGTTACTTAGTTATTGCTTTGTTGTTGCATGTTAATGGAGTTGAGTCCACTAACCACAAAATCTAATGTTGACTACTATGCAATTACAAAGCAAATGCTAAATTACTTTGTAATAACATGTTCATAACATTGTTACTGGGTTAATTATAGCATTTGTACTCCAGAACAAGAGCAATGCATCGTGAAGTGTCACAACATTTTCCGTAATCAAGTCTTTGGTACAAAAATGAGATCAATTTTCTTTTAAATATTTATTAAAGTCACTCTGAAGTGGTAACCTTGTTTAGCTTTGTTTGTGATGTCCGTCTGTTATGCATTCTGTCCAATTGTCTGCTGCATTTTTTTCTTTTGTTTGCGGTTTCTTTTCTTTTTATGGCCCTATTCCCATTTCAGAGAACAAACTCCACTAACTGATGAACAGTTGGTAGCAGGGTAAGACCAAATCATTCTAAAACCACCTTTCCTTTGTTTAGAACACCCTTGTCTTTATCCACTCCTTCCTTCCTGTTTTGTCTTGCATATATATATATAAATATATATCCTGTGTGTGTACATATATATACCTACGCCAACCTTAATCTCTGAAATTCCTGTTGAATTATTACAGATGAAATGATTCACTGGTCTATCTTGGTAAATCCTGCATTTCAATTAAGTCTTGTTAAATGATTGCTCCAAAACCAGCAACGTAGATTCTTCAGTTAATTTAGCATCGGAATCCACTTCATCTGATGATATTTGATTGTTGGGAAATCAATTCTGGATACATAGACTTCTTCTACATGGCTAAACCAAGCAGAGCCATAATAATATCCTCACTTATTTCTCAGAACAAAAACATAGCCATGATTAAGATTGGATTAGAATCTGTCCCTTTTCGGGTTTTCTGGTGGAATAATACCATCTAATAATGATTATATAATTTGTATTTGATGATGGGGCCGGCCTGCAGCATGAGCTATGTAAACAAGCATGAGTCTGTCACCTCCCTTTTACAAAGCCCTCACATTCTCTGCCAGAGGGGGCTTATTCACTGTCGTCTCTCCTCTCCAAGTACTATTTATACCAGCTCCTTTCAAACTGTGATCCATCAATCAGGTTGTAGGCTGATCCATGTGATTAACCTAACCCTCCTATCCATAGAAACACTATGGCTACCATTATAGGTTGATGGACTAAATAATAAAACAAAGACAATGAAACCGAATTAGATATAATTGGCACTTTCTCAGATATCTTGTTGCTCTCCTCCCTTCCTGCTCTACTCTCAGCTGGTTTACTTAGGTCTTTTTCTCCTCTCTTTCTCCAATAAGGTTCTCTGACATCATCCTCGCCACTATCTTGGCCACCAAGTCTGATATGTGTGGGAAGAAGTTTGAGCTGAAGATAGACAATGTGCGTTTCGTTGGGCACCCCACCCTCCTCCAGCATCCTCACACCATTCAGGTAAGATACTTTTTTGTGAATTTGTGATGGCCTGAGCATAAATACACATTCACCAAGGGAGAATCTCTGTCAGTCAGTCCAGCAGTACCGTGAGATCTGAACAATGACTGTATATGAATGGATGGACAAAGCCATCAGTCACGTGACACAATTCATCCCTTTGTGAAGACTCAATAGCACATTTGAAGCCAAGGAAGTCGGTTAATATGGCGTCTCATGGATACATAACATGCGCAGTTTGAGCTACTCCAGAAAGTGACATTGCAGGCTAGCTCAGTGCTGCCCCCTCTCAATGATTATATCAAGTTGAAGCCCTCCTGGGGTACTGCAGGCTTTCATTAGTCTTTCAGTAGATGCTCTTCTGCAGAGCGATTTACAGGAGCAGCTAGGGTTAAGTGCCTTGCTCAAAGGCACATTGACAGATTTTTTTACCTAGTTCGGGGATTGGAACCAGCAACCTTTCGGTTTTAAAATAATCAGTTCAAGGACATACATCTGGTGTAATAGAAGCAATTATTGGTACCATGCTTGTCTTAGAATATTTTCATTTATTTACACGAAGATTGACCACGAAGATTGACATTTTCCCAATCACTACATTTTCCCAATCACTATTTTCTGCAAACAATTYGTGCAGTACTGCGGTCGGCTTTGAACTTCGTGGCTTCAATGAGAGGGGGCAGTTCTTCTCCYCTCGATCTGAAACAGCAATTCTCCTTCTAATTCCACTCTGAGACTGTGAATTCAGGTCCCTCGCTCCATCTAGTGGAAGAAGTGCCTTACATCTCAGTGTTTCACAATAATTATTTGACAATTCACTGAAGTAAGATAGAATGGTTGAATATAAGGGGTGAGGAGTGGAGAAATAATTTGGAGTGAAATTCTAAACAAATATTGAAATGTTTGTAACGTAACTWAAACGTATCTAACCTAAGTAGGTTGATGATAGGTACTATTCCATTCGCTGGACTACATGTAGCCTATTAGAGGGTTGAAATTAGTGTCCTGATGAACCTGATAACAAATTACTCAACTGATGCAGTGAATCATTTGCTTTCCATAAAGACATGTATTTAAGCCATGTGAATTGTATGCTGTTGATTGTATCCAAATGGCAATTTCTCATCAGTGTGATCCCCTAAAAACCGAGCCTGAGCTGTATGTTAGAATCCTTACAAAATGGCCCTTTTCAAAAATTATACCAACAATTCATGAGCTATGGCTCTCATAGAATGTTATTTCAAAGCTTAATTGAATACCTACTGTAATAAACCAAGCTTTAAAAAGTGCAATTATACAGTGGGGAGAACAAGTATTTGATACACTGCCGATTTTGCAGGTTTTCCTACTTACAAAGCATGTAGAGGTCTGTAATTTTTATCATAGGTACACTTCAACTGTGAGAGACGGAATCTAAAACATCTAAAATCTAAAATCCAGAAAATCACATTGTATGATTTTTAAGTAATTAATTAGCATTTTATTGCATGACATAAGTATTTGATCACCTACCCAGTCATGCCAGGGAAGGGTAGTGCATGCTGGGTAGAGTGATTAAACAGAGCCACTCCCCCGCCCAGCTCTCACCCTCCTTTCCACCACAGATAGACCCCATGCTGGAATGTTATCACCCCAAGAGACCCATCCTTTTCGGGGAAAGCACTCTCCCTGACCTGGCCTCACCCACCCAAATAACCAGCATTTATTTATTTAATTAGAGAAAATGTATTTATCACAATGAATGTGGTGTTTGTAAAATAAGCACATAATGTGGAAACATTTAGCTAACCAAACCTGAGTATTAGCACTTATTCATCAATTAAGATGAATATTATTGACATGACAGTAATTATATTCAAGAGGAAAGAGACGCTATTTATGGAAAATAAAATAAAAATTATGTTCTTACTCTCAGAGCAAACACAACACTGAACAGGATCATGGTGGGCATCTCCTCTTAGGTGAGGGGTCTGTCTTGGACACCTGGACAGAAAGAAATAAGATAATAAATATAATAGATATAAGATGTTCTAAATCATTCTATGATCAATGGCTTTGCACACCACTATTTAAATCATAATACTTGCTATTGTATGTTATTGAATGTTAAAACAACACAGTGAAAACATTCATGTTAGTCCTGTGCAAAGCTCTCTAGACAAGAATAAACAGCTGTAAATGGCTCCTTTTATTCATGCCTTTTATACTGGTATTTCCATCTTATTTACAAAAATACATAAATATTATAATTGCACTTTTTAAAGCTTGGTTTATTATAGTAGGTATTCAATTAAGCTTTGAAATAACATTCTATGAGAGCCATAGCTCATGAATTGTTGGTATAATTTTTGAAAAGGAATTTGTAAGGATTCTAACATACAACTCAGCTCGGTTTTTAGGGGATCACACTGATGAGAAATTGCAATTTGGATACAATCAACAGCATACAATCACATGGATTAAATACATGTCTTTATGGAAAGCAAATGATTCACTGCACAGTTGAGTAATTTGTTATCAGGTTCATCAGGATACTAATTTCAACCTCTAATAGGCTACATGTAGTCCAGCGAATGGAATAGTACCTATATCAACCTACTTAGGTTAGATACGTTTAGTTACGTTACAACATTTCAATATTTGTTAGAATTTCACTCCAAATGATTTCTCCACTTCTCACCCCTTATATTCAATCCATTCTATCTTACTTCTGTGAATTGTCAATAATGATTGTGAAACACTGAGATGTAAGGCCTTCTTCCACTAGATGGAGTGAGGGACCTGAATTCACAGTCTCAGAGTGGAATTAGAAGTCAAGGAGAATTGCTGTTTCAGATCGAGGGAGAAGAACTGCCCCCTTCTCATTGAAGCCACAAGTTCAAAGCCGACCGCAGTACTGCACAAATTGTTTGAGA